>NC_036657.1:2915226-2972726 GCF_002806865.2 Cucurbita pepo subsp. pepo | reverse complement strand
AATTACCTCGTAAAGTGAATCCAGGCCTCGTCCACAGTCGAACGAGATGATTTTATATTACGATAAGATCCGCACTTCAAACAATGGCTAGGACCAGCATGAAGGAAGCTGTCAGTCTATAGAAATGCAATAGCACCATTTAGTCCCTTGCTCAAACCGTTCTTAAACTTGGTAAAAGCATACAATTTTTGTACATCTCAAACCATTGTGTTGAAGGAAAGGACTAAGAATTGGGTAGAGGTGCTTAAAAAGCATTAAAAAATGATACAGTACCAGCATGAAAGGCTCAAGCCTACTTTGTTCGTCGACCGTAAGATAGTCCTTGGTTTTCTTGTTTTCACAGTTGAAGATGGATCTATCCAAGACTACGCCACAGCAGCTTGAATTAATGCAACAAAATGCATTGAGGACAAGGTCAGGTATATGCACCATTGAGCAACCACTACACTGACATTTGAAAGAGTACTCATCCTCTAGCAACTTAAGACGGTCTTTGCAGTCCAATTGACCAACCTGTCAGAGAAGTAGAAGCACATTTAGCTAGAAAGAGGACAATATCGGCTAGTGGTGGGCTTGGACTATTACATATATATATTTTAGAAGGAAAAGTTAAAAGGAACATTGATAGCAAAGGTCGTGTTTAGAAAATGTGGACCCAAGTTTGGAGAATAGGCAAACCTGTGGACCGTATGACAACTCTAGGGGGCACCCCACTGTCACGGACGCAGTTGTCCGAATAAAGAGGGTACGTGAATTGAAATATGCATGGATGTTCGGTTTGCATGAATGGTTAAACAAGCTTCCAGTTGTATAAATAGCTTGACCTACTCTGACCTATTAAAAACCACAATGAGGAAGTGCCAACTACAAAGGATTTACTATTTAAATCAATTGAAAAATTGAAACCATAGAGAAATACAGGCTGATGAGCTTACTTGTTCCATATTACAAGTAAAAGGAACCACGCTAGATAATCTTCCAGACTGATCTCGTGACCCCGGTGCATCGAAGGATTTCATACGGACAATAGATATAGAATTTGTTCTGATTTGGGATATAAGTATGACAATCTGCATTGATAAAGCAAATAATCCATTTCATAATTATTTTGAGGTAAATTGGGCCTTTTTCATTCTTTCTAGAACAGATGATGAAGTGTAAGAGAATCAACCAACCTGCGAGATAGTGTTCTCATTTACTGGAAGTTGAGAGGGGAAAAATTGCCGAAGACAACTTGATAATATAATGGAATAGATGATACACTCCAGCTTGCTGTCAGCGTGCATTTCCGAAAAATGGTGTGAAAGATTCTACAGGAAACCATTGGGAATAAGCTTAGTACTGAGTTCGTTCGGGACACGTGGGCCAAGAAGCTCTAGGCAATTCTCACGATCACAGTCGATCATGGTTCAACTCCATGTCGTGAGAGCGAAGCCAAGAATAGAGGTAGTTTTCAAGGTAAAAAAATCAAATACAATTAGTAGGGATATATAGTAATCAGAAGTACCAACATATCCACAAGGTTAGAAGCATCTGCAAAGACACCTCCCTGTCCTACAAATTTAGCCACTATTCGCCCAGCCAAAACTATTTCAGATGGCAAAATTACAGGCCAGTGCACACCATCACATTCATGTTTATGTTCAGGAACATCATCAGTCCTTAAGTCAGCAAAACTGGGCAAAGTTATTTCTTGAACATACTTTCTGAGGTCATCAGATAGATCTTTTAAAATCTCTTTATTATCTGGAACGTTTTGTAACATTCGTCCCCCGGCTTGTATTTGGCAACGTTGTGAGCAGTACAGAGGAATCGAGCATGATGGACAGGGTACTTTATCTGCTGGTAGCTCATTCAAGCAGTAATGGCAGTGAGTTTCTCTACAATGCTTCAATATTACCTGCCAGTCAAAAGCAAAGTAAATATTATAAGACTTTAAGTCAGAAAAACTGATTAGATTGTTGTCAACCAGCCCTGGGTTGCAAACCCTTTAGACCGTATACAGAATAACTTCTCGTGAAAATATAGTGTCCAGGCTTGGAGGCAGTATAAAGTGTAAAGTTGAGAGAATTTGACAAAGAAAAAGGTGAAAGAAACAGTATGGACAATAGAATGCGTTCCCCATGATTTAGAAGATAAATATGTACTCACCAAGGCATAAGGTTCTTCAACATGGACCAAGGATGATGGAGGTATCTCAATGGGTGAAACCATTCCTCTACCTTTATTCGACGTGGTGACATGTAATTTTACTTGAATTGGCTCATCTGTAACACATATAATGCTAGTTTATAACAAGTAACCGAGTAACGAATACCTATGTTTTTAAGAAGTAATTTAAGCCTGTATTTTGTGGGCTCTTCGTAAACAGCCTGAAAATCCTCTTCCTATTGCACTCTGATAAATGATCCCCCCAACCAAAAAAGATCCTGTAACCAGAACATTAGGGGGCTGCTTGGAGGTTGTTTTTCAAGACTATTTTATGTTTTTAAAACGAAAAATTAATTAAACAAAACATTGTTCATATGTCATCTTTTAAAAATCTGCTCTCTTCCCGCATCCCAGTACCAGCTCCAATAGACATCAAAACATTTTATTTATTTGGTTTTCCTGTTGGAAGTTTGATAAGCCTCCGCTGACGTGCATGTACTTGTAGCCAGAGGAAGGGAGAAAGATTGAGGATGTGGATGATGAAATGACTATTGTGAGATCCCACATCGGTTGGAGAGGGGAACGAAGCATTCTTTATAAGGGTGTGGAAACCTCTCCCTAACAAACACGTTTTAAAACCGTGAGGTTGACGGCAATACGTAACGGGTCAAAGCGGACAATATTTGCTAGCGGTAGGCTTGGACTGTTATAAGAAGGGAGAAAGATTGAGGGTGTGGATGATGAAATGACTTATGCAGATCCCAACCATATTAGCTAGTTAGGGAGTTGACAGAGAGGGAATATAGAAGGAAGATAGAGACTAGCAGGAGGCATCGTTTTGGAAAATTGTACTTGTTCTCTAAATGAGAAAGGGAGAGGAAGGGAGCTCTCTAATCACCCCATATATCCCAAAATAACCCAAATTGTGAGATCCCACGTTGGTTGGAGAGCAGAATAAAGCATTCCATAAAAGGGTGTGGAAACCTCTCCCTAGTAGACGTGTTTCAAAACCTTGAGAGAAAGCCCAAAGAGGACAATATCTGCTAGTGGTGGGCTTGAGCTGTTACAAATGGTATCAGAGACAAACACCGGACGGTGTGCTAGCGAGGATGTTGGGCCTCCAAGGGAGATGGATTGTGAGATCCCACATTGGTTGGAGAGGAGAACAAAGCATTCCTTATAAGGGTGTAGAAACCTCACCCTAATAGACGCATTATAAAACCTTGAGGGGAAGCCTAGAAGGAAAAGTCCAAAGAGGACAATATCGGCTAACCAATACAATACAAACCTACTAGAGAAAACCACTAACAATTTTAGGGTATTTAAACTACTACATAGCTTGTATCATTTCTTTGGGAAATGAACTCATTGACTATCAAAATATTAAGAACAGACTAGAAGAGAAGAAACATTAAGCTTTTCCCACCAAACCCTTTTAGCAATTAAAGATGAAAAAGAGGAGATCCTCCAAGCCCAGAGAATATAACATGAAAGTCTTGAGTTGTTATTCAATAAAATTAAACATGAGACATACCAAAATCGTCTAATTTGTTGTTGTTGCTATGTTCCAGTACTGTATTTGACCTCTTGTGCTGACGTTGGATGATCTTCAACTCGTCGTCTACCTGTTTCTTTCCATTGAATGATACCTCCACACTCTTAGACATTTGAAAGTCACGGATAGCATCATGAAAATTTCCCATACTAGCATTTGCTTTACCTCTTCTATACCATGCCTATAGAACAAGAAAAAAAAAAAAAAACAAGACATAGCTCATGGCAATGAGGGAAGATCGAACAACAAGTGGATTATAAGGAGTATCCACAAACATAATATGATATGAAATTAATTTCACCTTTGCATAGTTTGATGAAATTTGAAGTGCTCTATTGCAATCACGTAAACACTCCAATTGCAGATCCATTTTCTGAAGGAAGCATAAAGCAGATGGATTAGTGTCAATGGAGGAACCTAAATCACTCAGTTCATACATCAATTTGCAATAATTTATTACTTTTTCTCTTTTATTATAGTTTTACATTAAATATAAATCAACCGAAGGACCGAACTCACAAGCAAAACTGATGCTCGATTCACATATAAGGTTGCAACCAAATTCTTATCCATGTCAACAGCATTCATCGGAGCCACTTGCAGTGCCTGTGGACGTTATAAGGGAAACTTAGTGATGTGTACTGTTGTAATCTAAAACAATCCTGGAATAAAGCATTTGAATAATACTAATTTTCATCCTTCATTGTAAGTTGAAGTTGTAGGTCAATCCTGAAATCTATAAAACTAATACTAACCCACTGTGAATCGGCACAAGAGAAACCAGTTTTCCGCACAAACTGGAAAATAAATGAAACTTGGATACCTGGGAATAATAAACCAACGCAGGAGCATAATCCCCCTTCAAGAAGCATTGATTTCCCTGGCGCTTCAACTCCAGAGCAGCGTCCTTTTTCTTACCACAGAGAGCATTTTCAGGGTCCATTGCCAAATCCCCGATGACCTGTGACGTTGGAGACAAAACCCATCATCATCTAAAATTTGCCCATATTCCTCCAGAGTTACATTGGAAGCGTAACCCATATGCTAATTTACCTACTTTTCCAGAGAGAAATGGAAGAGAAATACGAGGCCGTTTGCAACCAAGCTTACTTGGAAGAAGAGCTGGGATTGCTGAAAAAGGCGTAATAAGAAAGAACACGATGAGGGAAGATCATCGACGGTGCTTGAACCCACCGTCTGCTTCAAGTTCTCCGGCACCAGTGACTTCAGCTTCTCCATAATGTACGCTCCCAAGAATGAACACTGTCACGGAGTCGACCTTTCCTTGTGTCTTGAAACTCTTAAGGTATCAATTTTGGATTGTTTATTTATTTATTCATTCATATTGCATTTTCCTAAAACTTTTTTACTAATATAAATTGCTTAAAAATTCATTTCCACAATCATTAAAAATACATAGAATGAATAAATAAATAAATAAAATTTTCATGTTATTTGGTTATTATTAAATGCTAGCAACAAATTTAGAAAATATAGAACTATTTTGTTCAATAGCTTTTATAGACTAATTATTATTATAAACCGTAGGTATAAATAAAATTAAATGAATATTTAGAGTAAATCAATAGGTTTTCGATAATGAAATTTCAATAATAGAATTAAATAACTAAACGGACAACATATTATTTCCAAAGGCTCTGTCGCCAGAAGGAAAAACTTTTGAACTATGAATTAGAGGGGTGCGCCAGGCCCGAGCTGTAGTGCAACGCTTGGGCGACGCTCGAGGACCCCAGTAGCAAGCTACTGATTTGGGCCCTCCCCCATAAAAAATTAATTTAATATCATGTGGGCCGATGGCCCACGTATCAGATATTAAACTGATAAGAACAGATACTACACTTGATCTTAGCCAAAAGGCCGAGAAAGGTATGATTAATAATGAGAGTGCGCGCCCCTTTTATACCCAATGCCTTGTCCTCGATTTTGGAGTTAAACGATGTGGGACAAAATGCTTCCCTCATTCTCACGGCAGATTCTATTCCCCCGCCTTCATCAAGATTTTCTCGCCTCTTTTTGTTCAATCCCATTCTAATGATTATTGAGGTGTATTTTAACCATTAATTTAATTTATATTTTGTTGAATATTGGCTTTAACTTTAAATTTAATTATAATTTTTCAATTAAACTACCATTATGTTTAATTTAAATCTTCAAAATTTGCACTATCTCTGATTTCTCCTTCGTTGACACCAATTTTCGTTTCTAAGACTAGTGTTACAGTCATACTCATTCAAGTCGTGTTGCATATGGTCACGTATTTGATGTTCGAATCATACTTATCCATAACATATTGACTATAGTTGCAACCTGTTCCACACCCATTTTACTAGCATTCATGTTTGCTAGTACTTTATTATTTATAATACTACAATCTAAGACTTGCATGATGGCTTGCCAAAACCATGTTTATACCTTTGAAAGCTAAAAGCCTTAAAATGTATTACAGAAGATGTGATTAATTGATAATTCTTCCTACTTGATTACAATCTATCAATGTCGTTATTGTTACCCATTGCTTGTTAGCATGTAACATTGCTATCTCAAAATGATTTTTCAAATATTTTTTGTGGCTCTGTTCTCTAAAACTTTTTTCTTAATGCACGAGTGAAGGCTTGAACATACGTTGTTGGTGTCAACAGAGACCCAAATTTAGTTTGTTGGCTTACTCGAAAGTAAGAGTAAGTGTTGCACAATCACATTGTGAGGCTCGATAGGGGACAAGTAGCATCTAAATTTCCAAGATTAGATAATGATGCAAGTGAACTAAAAAAGATTTTCATTTTTTTTTTTAAGTATTTTCTACAGTTGAAATCAATCCCTGTAATTAGTGAGTATTTTCTATAGTTGACCCTTAGTTTTTCATTCTTAAAAACAAAGTTGCTTGATAATTAATTATGTTTTAAAATAAATATTCGAAAATACAGGTAAAATGAAATATTTTTTACTCTCTCTAATAAATATATCTCTAAATTTCTTTCCCTATGACTTTTCTTTATTTTTCTAAAATATATTTTATTCTCAGTAAAGAGTTTCTCTTTCTATTTAATTGCTTTTTCTCTAAAATATAACTAATATTCTAAATCTAAAAATCTCCTAAATTTTTATGTAAATATTTGTCTTTCGTGTGTTTAAATTTACTATTATATAATGATAAAAAAAAACAATTTTCTTTTATATATTTTTCTCTCTAAATCTCTATTCACTCTTTATTATTATTTTTTAATTGAAAAAAAAAATAAAACGAATATTATTATAAATTTACAGCCAAACAAATGTAAAATACCAGTTAATTAGTATTGCTATAAAATGGGAATCTAATGCGAGAATCAGTTGGAAGTTATTTTATTTCCCTCTTGGAAAAATTCATCCATCATGTGTGAATTGTACCAACCAAATTTGTCAATGTTCCATAAACATAACTAATAAATAAAAAAAATGTTTAAATACTATTTTATTTTATATTTTAATATACTCTTTCAACCATCTCTACTTTTAACTTTTATTCTATTAATTTTGTATATTCATTTGGTTATATAGGTCGGAACTCTAGTTGACTTTCTAGTCCATTTTGGTCGGAACTCTAGTTGACTTTCTAGTCCATTTTGGCTCAACTTTGTCTCACTCTAGACCAAAACGCTTCATTTTATTTACATCATCTTAATTCTAAACAACATGACCTAACATCAGTGTTAGATGATGAGAGGTCAATGGTAACTGATTGGATGACGAGGTCAGAAAGTCCCACCTTGGCTAAGGTAAGGAATAATTATGGATTTATAATCAAAGAATACTCTCTCTATTGGTACGAGGCCTTTTGGGAAACTTTTTGGGGAAGCCCAAAGCAAAGCCATGTGAGAGCTTATGCTGAAAGTAGATAATATCATACCATTGTAAAGAGTCGTGTTATTCAAGCGTAGCATAATGGCCACACGAAGAACAGCAGTTCTGATTCCTAAAAGCACCAACTTCCACATCAAGCTGACGGCCCACCCCTTAGCTAGGCAAATGGCTTGGGAGGCCCATTTCGAGAATCAAAAGATTTAGACTCCCCCACTCTTATCCTTCGCAATGCCGCTTGCTTTGACACCTGAATGATCGGAACTTGACCCAGAGACCATCGCACCATTTACATTGCCTCTGTGAAGGCGTAGCTCCTCGCGTCGGTGGACTTATTGGTTTGGTCGGGCTCGTTATTGCCGCTACATGAATTTATCAATCTTCTTCCTCGTTTGGTCTCTGCTCTACTACGTTGTGACTTCTTCATGGTTTTAATCGTATAGGAAGATTCAAAATTTGAAATAGATCGGTAAAATTTTAAAAATTAGAGCAAAAAAATAAATTAGTAAGTAAATAAAATTCAATAAGACATACTAATTCTATGGCAATCATCTATTTTCATTTCGATTTCATGTATATAAACAACCATAAGAAGAAGAAAAAGAGAGAATTATTTCAGAGACATCTTCCAGAGATAGAAGAGAGAGATATTTCTTACCAGTGATATTATTTTCAGTCCATGATGTAAGAGAAATTATATTCAATCAGAGATGAAAGAGATATATTTCTTGCGAGTGAAATCGAATTCTGAAATTTCAGAGACATTAACCTCCTTGAACATAATCGGAATCTCGAATTTCCAACAACCAGACAAATTTAGAAAGAGATTTAAAAGCTTTCCATGTTAGCAAACAAAATGAACAAAATAATATGTATAAAACAGACACTAAAATCCGATATTAGAAACATTGAAGAAAACACCTCTGGTTTTCGATCGGAATCGCAGATCTCCTCAGAAATCAATCTCTGATCGGTTAATTTTTTCAGTGGAAAGACTATAAAGTACGTTATCAATGGGGAGGCGAAAAATCGAGATGAAGATGGTGAAGGATAGAGGCTCCAGACAAGTTACCTTCTCCAAGCGCCGAAACGGTCTCTTCAAGAAAGCGAACGATCTCGCTACTCTGTGCGGTTTAGAGATCGCCATTATCGTCTTCTCTCCTGGCGGCAAGGCGTTCTCATTCGGCAATCCAAACGTCGAGGACGTCGTCGATCGATACCTAAACCGCAAATCGGAGCCGATTCCGCCAGCGAGCGAAGGAATGTTCGAGAAGGAGAATGAGGAACTTATCGATCTGGTTAAACAATTACAATTGGAGAAGAAGAAGGGAGAGATGCTGGAGAAGGAAATGAAATCGAGAGGAGAATCGATCAAAATCGAGGATCTGGATTTGGACGAGCTTTTGAAATTGAAGGAATCGTTGGAAAGTCTGCGACAGAATGTGAGAATGAAAGAGAGCGAGTTGGAGGCGTCGTCTTCGTTGCTGCTGCTTGCTAATGAACCAGTCGTGGAGGCGGATGCGTCCGCTTCCAAAACCTCAATTTGAGAATTTTCCGTGCATTTTTTTAATTTTATTTTAATATGTTTCATGATTTTAATTTAGGAAAAAAAAAAAAAAGAAAGAAAGAAATAAAACATCTAAAATCAAGAATTATATGTAAATATGATTTGAATTATTCTTCAAATATAAATTACAATCAACTCGAATATAGTTCAATTGATTCATTGTTCGTATTTTTATTAGTTAAATTTTAAAAAATTTATATTAATAAATATTATTATATTAAAAATACCCAAAAATATTATATGGTAATTGTAATAGAAATGGTTAATATTCAAAAAGAAAGAAAAAAAATGCATATTACATATATTTTGTTATAATTAATTTGGTTAAAAATAAAATTAAAAAGTTTGATTTTGTATTTTTTTTAAAATTAATTTTCTTGTCTAATTTAGTAAGGTTTTTATCAATTGTTTTTACCACACTTTACAAAAATGTTATTTTCGTCGTTCTTTTTATTTTTTAATCCATTTTTACCATTTTTATCCATGTCTATTTTAGTATATATATCTTTAAAATGTGATTATTTTAATTGCTTCGTTTTATTTTTCATCTCATTTTTATCATAAAATTCAATACAAAAATTATCCTCGAATTATTTTTTATTTTTTAAATGTAGCCTTAATTTTGTATTAAAATATGTTTTTATTTCTTCTAATTTTTAGTTATTTAAAAAATTAGTCTTCATTTGATAATCAATTAAAATTGTTTTTTTTTTATTGTAGTTTTATTTTCAGATTTTGTTAAAACAAATTAAAAAAATATGCAATGATTTTAATTTTTGTTTGCTTTTTAATATATATACATATAAAACAAAAAACCCTAAGTTTTACTTCTTTTTTCCCTTTCTAATATAACATAATTGGAAAGTTTTTAAATGTTTTTTTATTGACGTCAATCAAAAGATAAATAACTAAATAAATATCCTAAAGTTAAAATTTCAAATCTCATAATAATATTTATATTAACAATTAAAACATTACAAAAATATTATAAACAATATCCTTAAACAATTTAAAAAATATACATAATTACTACCAAATATCTAGTGTACTTTGTTCGAGAGCTCTAAAGAAAGGAATCAAGCCTCAATTATGGGGAGGCTATTCGAGAGCTCCATAAGCCTCAGAGGAGAGGATGGTTGAGGATTATCGGGAGTGAGTCTCATATTGATTAATTTAGTGGAAGATCATAGGCTTATAAGTGGGAAATACTATCTCTATTGGTACGAGACCTTTTGAGGAAGCTGAAAACAAAGCCACGAGAACTCATGCTCAAAGTGACAATATCATACTATTGTAAAGAGTCGTGATTCGTATCGCTTTTAGGAGAAAAGGGTAATAACATTTTCATAAGATTTTTGAATTTTTGAATTTTGAGTTTCTTCTGATTGAAAAAATGAAAAGAAAATTGTAGCGATATCAAATTACGGAAAAGCCCTCCGTCGAACACCAAATTTTCGATTCCCATGCCACCGATCATTTATAAACAGAAACCGTTACAGAGCTCTGCACACACCAGAGACCGTTACAGAGCTCTTTCTCCCAAGTTTGTTCTTGTGAAGAGTATCTCGATGGACGAAGAAGTGGGTGCGAAGAGAAGCAAGAGGCATGGGAGTAGCGCTACGATGTGGGCGATTTTCAAGCGATCGCTGAGGAGGGAGTCGAGCAAAATGAAGCTATTGGGGTCGGCATTCAAGTGGAAGAGACTGACGAATTTGCAGATTTCATTTATGGATAACAGATATTGTTTCCTTTAGTTTGTTACTATCATCGTCAACCTTCAAATTTTAAAATACATATGTTAAAGAGAGGTTTCACACCCAAATAGAAATGTTTTATTTCTTCATCCAACTAAATTAACCTTTAAAAATAAATTTACAAATTTATACGGACTAAAATATCCATGAGCCCTTCATAAATCATTTCCCTATTTTGTGTTCCATTTTTCATTTTTTTTTTTTGTTCTTTATTTCATATATTTTTAATTTCTTTATGAGGCTAACACGAATTAACTCTCTTAATCACTTTTTTCTAGAAAAAGTGAATTCATAACTATAGTTCGTCTAAAAGCCAATAAATAAATAAATAAATAAAAAGCTTTTATTAAAGGAGTTTTCGGAAGAAAAAGAAAAATAAAAAAGAAGACAAAATAAATAAGTAATTAAATATTTAATTACCACTTTATAGACTTTTATTCAAAATAAATTCAACTAAATGTCCATTAATATTTTTAATACATTATAAAAGTTTCCTTTATGTCAAAAGTAATAAAGTACGTGTCCAAAATGCTTAAGATATGAGTCTCCCATAACTAGAATAAATAAAAGTGTCATTTATTTATTTTTAATATATCATTAAATATCTATTTTAATTTTTTATGATTATATATAATTTATATTTATCTTTTTAAAGATAATTGTAATGACAGACCAAATTTAAAATGGAAAACAATTAATTTAGTAAAAAATAACACCTTTCACAATTTATCTAATAAAACTGTAAACCTTCATCTAAAATACCTCATAACTAAGCGAATAAAACTCGTTAATATTCTTATGTAATTTTTTCGAAATAAATCTGTAAAATTATAGATATTCATAGAATAAAAGTTGTCAAAAGAAGATATTTGAATCTCTTATATTTTTTTTGATCGAAATATATCTATATAACTATATATATATTATAGAGGATGACAATATTAAGCCTTTAACGGTCTTCAATTCATACATATATATGCATGATTTTAATTCTCATCATTCCAAAATTATTTATTTATTTATTCATGAGAATTTTCCCATCTTTTCATATATATTTAAAATATATCAATTTCAAAGATTTTTTTAATAGATAACTTTTATTTTTAAATATAATTTTTAATAAAATATAAAATATCCTAGTAAATACAATAATATATTATATGCAAAAGTATAAATAAATAAAGTTGCCAAACTCATATTTGTGGCTTTCCTCTCCTTTCTATTGCATTCTCGAAATCGTCATTTTCCAGCACCGAGCACCATGCAGGCCATTCATTCCCCCACGCTCAACCCCTCTCCATTGGGCCCATTTCGCACCCGCAACCGCTCACCCTTCCTCGTTGGCGCTGCTTCTAAATCCAGGCGACGAGTCTGTGTGGTCGCTGCATCTGCGGCTTCCACTGTCGGTGCACCCAAGCGGGAGAAGGACCCTAAGAAGCGTGTGGTGATTACTGGAATGGGGCTTGTCTCTGTCTTCGGCAGCGACGTGGATGCTTACTATGACAGGCTGCTTTGTGGTGAGAGCGGTATTACTCTCATCGATCGCTTCGATGCTTCCGAATTCCCTACACGCTTCGGTGGACAGATCAGGGGATTCTGTTCGGAGGGCTACGTTAACGCCAAGAATGATAAGCGGCTTGACGATTGCTTTCGCTATTGCATTGTTGCTGGCAAGAGGGCGCTCGAGGATGCTGACCTCCGTGGATATCAACGCTCTAAGGTGTTGAGATATATTATTTATGGAATATATCTTATATATTATATCTTAATATTCTTTCTCAATTTATAATATATTTTATTTTATTCTCAATATTTAATTAATTTATTATTATTATTTTTTTTGTTAGTAGGTATTAGTTGCTGGCTTGTATTCTATTGAAATGATATCGAACACACCTTCCCAATTTTATTTCTATTTCTATTTCTCATTCTTAACATGATATCATTTCCTTTTGCTTCTTCTGTTTTGGTCACGGTTTTGCTAAAATAAATTCATTATTATTTATTATAAATTTAGTTTTAATCTTTTCAAATTAGGATAAATTAATAATGAATGAATTGATCAAAATTAGTGTTAAAAATTAATTAGTTATAGTTATTGAAAGTGAATTTATTAATAAGATTCTAATGTTTTATGGTTTTATTTTTAGTACAGATCAACAGAGAGCGGGCTGGTGTGGTTGTTGGAACATCCATGGGTGGTCTTACAATGTTATCTGATGGTGTTCAGACTTTATTAGAGAGAGGTCAAAGGAAGATAACTCCATTTTTCGTTCCTTATGTCATTTCAAATATGGGGTCTGCCTTACTTGCCATCGATATTGGTTTCATGGGTCCCGTTTATTCTGTATCCGCTGCTTGTGCCACCTCTAATTATTGCTTCTATGCTGCTGCCAATCACATCCGTCGAGGACAGGCCGATGTGGTGCTTGCTGGTGGATATGAAGCTGCTATCGTACCTATTGGACTGGGGAGTTTTGTTGCTTTATCTCAAAGAAATGATGATCCTAAAACTGCTTCCAGGCCATGGGATAGAGACCGTGATGGGTTTGTTATGGGAGAAGGCGCTGGCATATTGGTAATGGAGAGTTTGGAGCATGCAATGAAACGAGGTGCACCAATTGTTGGCGAATACTTGGGCGGGGCTATTAATTGTGATGCTTATCACATGTCCAATCCAAGAGGTGATGGGCTTTGTGTGTCTTCCTGCATCTTGAGCTGTCTTGAGGATGCTGGTGTATCGGCTGAGGAGGTTGGCTCACAATTCCATGTTTTTGTTCTGTTTCTTGGTGAATAGTGTAGTGATTTCATGTATGTTGGTTTCATTTGTAGGTTAACCATATTAATGCACATGCAACATCTACCATTGCTGGTGACTTAGCTGAGATTAATGCCATTAAGAAGGTGTTTAAGAATACATCAGAGCTCAAAATCAATGCTACTAAGGCAACCTCTCTTCTTTCTCCCTACTCACCATATGCAACAATGATCACTTGGTGTTGCTTTGTGTGTTCTTCTTAGGGCTATCCTCTGGTTTGCTAATGCTTCATCTGGTTGCCATTACTTTTCAGTCTATGATAGGGCACTCCCTTGGTGCTGCTGGAGGTTTGGAAGCTATTGCCACTTTGAAAGCAATTCAAAGAGGATGGTTGCATCCTTCCATCAACCAATTTGTATGTATCCCTTTTCATTTTAACAATTTGGTTTCTGATAACGTTAACTATATCGCCACATGCCAAAGATTCGGATTAGAATTTGAAATTTAGATTCGGTATAGAATGACCCGACTTCTGCTTGCAACATGACCACATCACCTGATAACGTTAACAATTTGGTTGTTACTACGAGTGAAGATTATTGTCCCAACAAATAAACCAGTCTTTTTAGGGTATTTTATCGAAAATGTGTGAGTGAGTACAACATATAGTAAAAAGACTCGTATTGGTTTGTGAGAATAGTTCAAGACAATGAATAACTAATGTGATCATGCTGTGCTGCATGAGAAAGTAAGGGTCGTTAGGTGCCAAATCCATATACTTGATCCTGATCTGAATTTTAGAGCGTTAAGAATGGACAACTAGATAATGATTAGAATTATTTGAGTCTTTAATCTTTGCACGTTTACATTCATAGAGATATGAAACTCCCTTTACTATCCAATTTAACTTGCCCTCCATAGTTTGTTTCATTAAGATGTAATTGTTAGGAATCACGACTCTCTACAATGATATGATATTGTCTACTTTGAACATAAGCTCTCGTGATTTTGCTTTCGGCTTCCCCAAAAGGCCTCATACCGGTGGAGATAGTATACCTCACTTATAAACCCATGATTATTCCTTAAATTAGCCAACGTGGGACTCACTCCCAATAATCTTCAACCATGATCACAAGAATATTATCAATATTTTTAATATTTTTACCCCATTTGATTATAGAACCCGGAGCCTTCAATTGATTTAGACACCGTCCCAAACGTAAAGCAACAACACGAAGTGAATGTTGGTAAGGTGGCTAAGCATTGGGGATTGCCCATGCCTAACATAGTTCCATCTTCCTTCCTTAAAACCCAACGAACCAATTTTGTAATCAAGTTCGTGTGATTCTCTGTTTCCAGCTATCTCAAATTCATTCGGAATTGGAGGACACAACTCGGTCGTGGCATTCACCGCATTCCAACCATAAGCCATGTTGTTAATCTCACCCTTTTGTTCACATTCTTATCAAAATTTCCATCAAAATGTTACAATAATGAAGAAGCTTCTCCTTTTAGCTGCCTCCATTCTCCGGTGTTTGTTCACATTTTGCGTCTCATTATAAAATTTGTTATGTATTGGTATTTTAAAAATTATAGTTGATACCAACCGATCAATGTTGAAGTAAATATAGATGATATATTATGATATAAATCAAGAGACATCAATTATACAATATATTTCAATGAATATGTGAAGAAAATATATTGTTAAAATTATCAAAAGATATTTCACTTCATGCCACATTCAGAAAGAATGAAGTTTATGTTATAAATTTTGGGTGGATTACAATTTAGAGTAATTTAGAGTTATTATATTTCATTAATGTATTTTAAGACTTTTTATTTACTCTAGGTTACATTTACATAATGGCTAATTATGGTCATTAGGTATGAACGTTTTACAACTCTTAGGAACGCCTTTAATAGTTTCATTTTGATTTTTGAGGCTATACAAAGACTTGTATGTTGTATTTGTAAGCAGACTTGTAAAATATAGTAAAATGAGCCTTTGTGCTTTCCTTAGCCAATGACTAAGTTTCTTTCCAATTCTATGTAGTTTAGGTTGCATGTAGAATCATTCAAGCTCGACATCATCAATCTTGCTTGTGAAGTAATTTGAATCTCAAACAAGTGTTTTGCATTGAGATATTTGATCAACAAGAATTATTCAAGCTAGACATGATCGATTTTGGTTGTGGAGTCATTCGAATCTCAAACAATGTTCTTGCCTTGAGATATTCGATCAACAAGGTAATCCGTAATTTTAATGCTTTCCAGCCTTCTTAACCATCGTATTCTTAGGATTACTCTTATTTGAAGGTAGTTTTAGTTCACTCATATAGCCTCCTTTATTTGGGAGTCACATACCTACTAGTTTTTGTTTTTGTTTGTCTTTGAACTAGATCCTACGAAAGAGATACTCTCACGAGTTGAAATGCTAAAATGGAATAATAAAATTTAAAGTTAAAAAATGTCTAATGTCCAAGAGAATCATGTTCAAGTAATAACCAAAAAGTTATATAGATAAATTTAGATGCTTAATTTTATTAACACTATCAATATGAGATCTCACAACCATTTTATTATATTTTTCACTTTAGTCTATTATATATCATCGTTATCCTTACGATTTTAAAATATGTATATTAAGGAGAAGTTTCCACACTCTTGTAAAAGAATGTTTTGTTTCCCTCTCCAACCTACGTGAGATCTCAAATCTACCCTTCTTGAGGCAAGCGTCCTCACTAGCTCTTCAACTCAATGATCGGCTCTTACATCATTTGTAACAAATCAAGCGCACTGGTAGCAAATATTCTAAAAGAATAATAATTAAAAAAAAAAACCCTTTTATTGGAGGAGTTTTCGGAAGAAGAAGAAAAATAAAAAAGAAGACAAAATAAATAAATGTATAAATGTAATTAAATATTTAATTACCACTTTATAGACTTTCATTCAAAATAAATTCAACTAAATGACCATTAATATTTTTAATACATTATAAAAGTGTCCTTTATGTCAAAGTAATAAATTATGTGTCCAAAATGGTTAAAGATACGAGTCTCCCCTAACTAAAATAAATAAAAGTGTCAAACATCTATTTTTTTTTTATGAATATATATAATTTTAAATTGTATTAAAAGGTCAACAGGACCAAAGCTCAATAAATAAATAAATAAATAAATATATATATATATATATATATTTATCTTTTTGACGGTAAATAAAATATATTCATCTTTCTAAATTAAACTTTTATATGAAAAAATAAATTTAAAACTGAGAATAATTAGGTTAGTAAAAATAACACATCTACATTATCATATTCTTACTTGTGAATGAAGATGCTTGAATATTTGATATTTCGATCGAAGGTACCTATCTTATAGAAATTTACAATATTAAACTTTCTAATATAGCACGTGACAATAAATGACAATTAAATGTATGTTTTATTACATAAATAAAAGTGTCATGTATTTATTTTTAATATACCACTAAAAATTTATCTGTAAAAAGGTATAAATATATATCATTTTAAATTATACTAAAATTGTCATTTTATAATAATAATAATAAAAGTTTAATATTGAGAATAATTAAATAATTAAAGAAAAATTTCTTTCATATTTCACAGAACAAATTTATTTAACTTTTAATTTAAAACTGAACTAAATTACTGATTAATTTATTATCATTTGATTTAAACATTTTCTGTAATATTGTATTAATTCATTCATTTAAATTTAAATAAAGTCTATACTCCTATGAACATTATGCACTATTAATTGTACTCCTATCATCTATAAAAGATTAAATTTTCATTGATACAATTATGAGCTTAATTTAATTAAATAATAATACTGAAGCGCCAAATTACAGTTTGAAACGGTCATTATTAGTTAGTTAGACATTTACTTGTATTCATTTAATAATTGAACTTTAAATTTTTTCCAATTGAATTTTATGTAAATATATAATATCTTAATCAATTAAAATGTATTCAAATTACCATGCAAGCCATGCATTCCCCCACGCTGAAGCCTTCGCCATTGGACCCATTTCGCACCCGCAACCGCTCGCCCTTCCTCGTTGGCGCTGCTTCAAAATCCAGGCGACGAGTCTGTGTGGTCGCTTCAAAATCCAAGCGGGAGAAGGACCCCAAGAAGCGTGTGGTGATAACTGGAATGGGGCTTGTCTCTGTGTTCGGCAACGACGTGGATGCTTACTATGACAGGCTGCTTTGTGGTGAGAGCGGTATCAGTGTCATCGATCGCTTCGATGCTTCCAAATTCCGTACACGCTTCGGTGGGCAGATCAGGGGATTCTGTTCGGAGGGCTACGTTAACCCCAAGGATGATAAGCGGCTTGACGATTGTTGTCGGTACTGCATTGTTGCTGGCAAGAGGGCGCTCCAGGATGCTAACCTCGGTGGATATCACCGCTCTAAGGTCATTCTATTTTGCTTCTTTTTTTGTTTTCGTGAAATAATTTATTGGTTATAAATAATCCATAAAGTAATTAGCTTTAATTATTGAAAATAAAATTTTAGGAACTTAATTTAATTAATTCTAATTAACTAATTAAATATATTCAAGATATTTTTAACTAATTAATTAATATTTTTAGTTAATAATTAATTCCATTTCTTTAATATATAGTTTGGTAAATTATGATTAATTTATGGTATTGGAGGATGAAAAGCCACGAGAACTTATGCTCAAAATGAACAACATCGTATCATTGTGGAGAGTCGTGTTCATCTAACATGGTATCAAAGATAACAACGGGTATCGATCTTAATAACATGGTATTAGAGTCATGCCCTAAACTTAGTATTAAGGATATTTAGTAATAAATTATATTTTACTTTATTATAAGGCAAATATCTAGATATTTGTCTTCTTGCCTTAGTTATCTTTTCATCTATTGTTATTTCCGTTTATAACTCTTTCCATATCTTTTTAATTTATTTGATTATAAATAATATAACTTTTACACCATTTAGGTGTGGTGGATTAAGCAAATATTCTCACTCACTCGTGTCAATAGATTATTGGTAAATCTTCAAATATCGAACAAGTGACTCCAAAAAGAAAAGGAGTCAAGCCTCCTCGAAGGTAGTCAAAATGACTAAGACTCCAAAGGAGTTGAGACTCGATTAAGGGGAGGCGTACTTTATTCAAGGGGAGGTGTTGGATGATGAAAATGCTCAAAGTGAACAATATCATACCATCGTGGAAAGTCGTGTTCATCTAACATATGGTTTTATTTTTACCACAGATCAACAGGGTGCGTGCTGGTGTGCTTATTGGAACAGGGTTTGGTGGTCTTACCGTTTTTTCCAATGGTGTTCGGACATTGTTAGAGAGAAGCCATAGGAAGATAACCCCTTTTTTCTTTCCTTATAGCATTTCAAATATGGGGTCTGCCTTGCTTGCCATCGATATTGGTTTCATGGGTCCTATTTATTCTATATCCACTGCTTGTGCCACCTCTAACTATTGCTTCTATGCTGCTGCTAATCACATCCGTCGAGGAGAGGCTGATGTGATGCTTGCGGGTGGAGTGGAAGCTAGCATGGTTCCTATAGCATTTGGGGGTTTTGTTGCTTGTAGGGCTCTGTCTCAGAGAAATGAGGATCCTAAAACTGCTTCCAGGCCATGGGATAGAGACCGTGATGGGTTTGTTATGGGAGAAGGCGCTGGCATATTGGTAATGGAGAGTTTGGAGCATGCAATGAAACGAGGTGCACCAATTGTTGGCGAATACTTGGGCGGGGCTATTAATTGTGATGCTTATCACATATCCAATCCAAGAGCTGATGGGCTTTGTGTGTCTTCGTGCATATTGAGCTGTCTTGAAGATGCTGGCGTATCGGCTGAGGAGGTTGCTCACAATTCCATGTTTTTGTTGTGTTTTTTGGTGAATAGGTTGAAAGGGTGTTTTGATTTACAGGTTAACTATATTAATGCACATGCAACATCCACCATTGCCGGTGACTTAGCTGAGATTAATGCCATCAAGAAGGTGTTTAAGAATACATCAGAGCTCAAAGTCAATGCGACTAAGGCAACCTCTCTTCTTCCTTCCTACCCACCCTATGCACCATTGACCACATGGTTGCATTGTTTCTGATGCTTTTTTTTTCTGTTTGGCATTACTTTTCAGTCTATGATAGGGCACGGTCTTGGTGCTGCTGGAGGTTTGGAAGCCATTGCCACTTTGAAAGCAATTCAAAAAGGATGGTTGCATCCTTCCATCAATCAATTTGTATGTATCCCTTTTCATTTTAACGATCTTTAATTTAGATTCGGCATTTGATGAATCGATATTCGCTTGAGCCATGACCACGTAACTTGCTTGTTGCTACAAAGAGTGAAAATTATTATCCCCACAAAAGTTTTTTTAGGATATTTTATTCTCACTCACGTGCTTACGTAACAAAATTTCTAAGAGATCATCCAACCTAGATTGCTTCAAGCAAAACATACTTATTTGGAGACTTTTTCTTAACTTTTTTATTCTCAAGATCACTCTCATCTAGATATAGTTTCAGTTCATTTATGTATCTCTTCTTTACTTTGTCACATGTTCACTAGCTTTTACATCCTACTAGGAGAGACCACATAAAGAAGAGACAGGTCAATGAATTAAGACTACATTCGGATGAGAGTTATCCTATGATTATGACGATTACAAAATGTTTACAACAATTTGAAGTTACTACAGATACAACAATGTGTAACTTTCTTTTCGGTGGCTTAGTCATTGAAGCAATTCTATGTGAGTAAATACAACACATGGTAAAAAGACTTGTTGGTTTGTCCGATAGTTTTTACTCTTAGAAGTAGTTCAAGACAAGAAGGTAAGTAATTGGTCATACAGTGCCACCGAAGAAAATAGTGGCCATCAAATGTCAAATCCATATTCTATGTCTTAATCCAAATTCTGAGACGTTATAAACGTAGAGCGATTAGAATTATTTGGGAGTCTCACGTTCATTTCGGACTTGTTTGCTTCATTAAGATGTCATCGCAAGAATATGAACAATATATACTATTTTTTCCATTTGAGTGTAGAACCCGGAGCCTTCAGTTGATTTAGACACAGTGGCAAACATAAAGCAACAACACGAGGTGAATGTTGGTAAGTTGGCTAAGCACGGGGATTACAAGTTGAGTAAAATCCAGTATACCAGTTTAGTAATCAAGTTCTGTAATTCTGTGTTTTCAGCTATCTCAAATTCATTCGGATTTGGAGGACATAACTCAGTCGTGGCATTCACCGCATTCAAACCATAAACCATGTTTCCATAAAAAAAAATGTTATAATAATGAATAAGCTTCTTCTTTCAGCTACCTCCATTCATGTGTGTTTCTTAATATTATAGTTTCACTTAAAATTTTCTTAACCAAATACTTATTAATATTTATTGGAACAAAGTAGTGACCAAAATAATTATTATTTTTAATTCAGTTATTAAAATAGACACTTTGATGTTGAAGAAACTAAAAATAGAACTATAAAATTTAAATTGTAAAAAGGTTAGAATTTTAGCCTTAAAAAAGAAAATTTGGAAATAGTACACTTGGAAATTTGGTGTTTTGTAAGTGTTTGAATAGTAACTTAATATATATCTATATATATATATATATATTTACAATTAGATATGCTTGGTATTTTGTTACAAAAATATCATCTAATTTTTTAAATTTATATTAATACCTTAAATTTTTAACAAGCTTTCCAATTTTAAAAAAATTAAAAATTATTATTTTTATTAAGGGTATTAATATATTTTTTTAAAATATCCTTAAAATTAAAAAAAAAAAAAAATCATTAATACTCTTAATAATTTTAAGAGTATTAATGATTTATTTATATATGAACAAAATTATATTTCTAAATTACATCATAATTTTAAAAAATACCATTAATATTCTTGACGTTGAAAAAAGTTAAATTTTTTTTACATTAATATACCGACAAATACTATTTATTTATATACGAAAAGTTACTCTTTGATTTTCTCTCTAACTTTTAGGTTAATAATTTCTCATTTTTCATTTTTTTTATTCAAAATTTTCATTTAAAGTTAAAGCAAAAGCAAATGAGGCAACTTTTATTGAAGGAATTTTGGAAGAAAAAAAAAACACGTATAAATGCAATTAAATATTTAATTATACTTTTATTCAAAATAAATTTAACATTAAATGACAATTAGTTTGGTAGGTTAAATTATTAAAAATACCTCCACTCCAAACTTTGTACTTTTATGAAAGTTCCAATAATACATTTATCTTCGGATAATTTTGGTTTGAAATTATTAGTATTTTATTTAAAAAACACTACTCTAATAATGTTTTAAAAAATATCTCATGTTCTATTAATAACTTTCAAATTTTTTAAAAATTAAAATATCAACACCATTAATATAATGTTTAAAAATACTCATAAAGTTTTAAAAGTTGAAGGATATTAATGTTACTCTTGAAAGTTCATGAATATATTTTGAAACGTAATACTAACGGTTTCATCCATAGATTAACGGTAAGAGTATTTTCGAACTTTTTAAAAAGTTTAAAGGCATTTTCTTGAAGTTTTGAAATTTTTTTTAAGAGTATGAATGAAATTTTCGGAAGCTCAATTATTTTAGTCCTCTTGAAGATATTTTTTTAACTTTTCGAAAAATATTAATAATTTTTACCTAAAATTAATTTTTTTTTAGAGTTTAAAGATATTATTACAAGTACAAAATTTATGACTATTTTATTAATTTAACTAATTTTTTAATACATAATAAAAGTGTCATTTATGTATATTTAAGATTCAATTTCCCCACTTTTATAATGGAAGTAAAAATAAATAAAAGTGTCATTTATTTACTTTTAATATATCACCAAAGATCTATCTTTAAAAAGATCTTAATATTGTACATAATTTTAAATTGTATTAAAATTTAACACGAACCTAGCGTAGCAATTAAAATATATTTATTCTTTTTGAACTCCAAGTTGAAATCCCAATCCCTAAACCTTTTTGTAATAAAAATAAATTTGGGAAATAAAATATTAAAATTTTTGATATTTTGATCCACCCTACATTGATTGGACTATTTAATGTCAAGCCATCAACAAGCAAATGAGAAGCTTTGATCTTTGGGCGTGACACTCAAAATTGCAATTTTCCAGCACCGAGCACCATGCAGGCCCTTCATTCCCCCACGCTCAAGCCTTCGCCATTGGACCCATTTCGCACCCGCAACCGCTCCCCCTTCCTCGTTGGCGCTGCTTCAAAATCCAGGCGACGAGTCTGTGTGGTCGCTGCATCTGCGGCTTCCACTGTCGGTGCGCCCAAGCGGGAGAAGGACCCCAAGAAGCGTGTGGTGATTACTGGAATGGGGCTTGTCTCTGTGTTCGGCAACGACGTGGATGCTTACTATGACAGGCTGCTTTGTGGTGAGAGCGGTATCAGTCTCATCGATCGCTTTGACGCTTCCAAATTCCCTACACGCTTCGGTGGACAGATCAGGGGATTCTCTTCGGAGGGCTACGTTAACCCCAAGAATGATAAACGGCTTGATGATTGCTTTCGCTACTGCATTGTTGCTGGCAAGAAGGCGCTCGAGGATGCTGGCCTCCGTGGAGATCATCTCTCTAAGGTCCTTCCTTTTGCTTCTTCTTAGTGTTTGCTTGGTTAGAAATCACGACTCTCCACAATGGTATAATATTGTCCACTTTGAGATAGTAATCGAACCCATGAAGGCCTCATTCCATTTCCAATGGCTGATGTGGGACTTTCATCATACGCTCCCCTTAATCCCTTAATCCAAGATCGACTAAGTTTATGACATGACTCTGATACCATGTTAGACGAACACGACTCTCCATAATGTTATGATATTGTCCACTTTGAGCATAAGCTGTCGTGGGCTTCCACAAAAGGCCTCACTACAATAGAGAGAGTATTTTTTAATTATAAACCCATAATGATTTCCTAAAACAGATGACATTAGACTTTCATCATCCAACATGATTAAGGTTAAATAAGAATATATTTATTTTATCAAATTAAATACGATAGCTTTATACATAATTCTAATAAGTGAATTAATAAAACAATTAAAATTAATTCAAAATATCACTAAAAAAAATAATATTTCTAAATTCACTAATAAATAAATAAATAATAATGAAATAATCATTTTAATTGAATATTTTATTATGATTGTAGTAAATAAGTTTGTTAATTGGTATTTTCCCTTCTTTAAAATGCATTAAATAAATATTTAATTATTTAATTATTTCAATAGAATATTTAATTCATCGTAATTCGTTACTATTAATTACTTATATAATTTAAATCAATTATCATGTTTTAAAATTCTGATATATTAATATTGGATAAACTAATCAAAATTAGTCCCAATAAATAAATAATTGATTATAAATGAATTTTTAGCAATATAATTTAACTTATCAGAATTAATTAATTATATTAATAATTTTAGTTAATAGTTAATTTAATTTTTAGTACAGATGAACAAGGCGCGTGCTGGTGTGGTTGTTGGGACAGGGATGGGTGGCCTTACAGTTTTATTCGATGGTATTCAGACTTTGTTAGAGAGAGGTCATAGAAAGATAACCCCTTTTTTCGTTCCTTATAGCATTACAAATATGGGGTCTGCCTTACTTGCCATCGATATTGGCTTCATGGGTCCTATTTATTCTATATCCACTGCTTGTGCCACCTCTAACTATTGCTTCTATACGGCTGCCAATCACATCCGTCAAGGACAAGCTGATCTAATGCTTGCTGGTGGATCTGAAGCTGCTATCCTACCTATTGGACTGGGGGGTTTAGCTGCTTGTGGGGCTTTATCTAAGAGAAATCATGATCCTAAAACTGCTTCCAGGCCATGGGACATAGATCGTGATGGCTTTGTTGCGGGAGAAGGCGCTGGCGTACTGGTGAGCTTTTCACTTGTTTTGTCTTTCCGTGAATATCATACCATGCCCTTAACCTAGCCATGTTAATAGAGTCTTCAAATGTCGAACAAATAAGTCGTGGACTCGAAAGTATAGTCAAAAGTGACTCAAGTGTCGAACAAAGGGTATACTCTGTTCGAAAACTCTAGAGAAGAAGTCGAGCCTTGATTAAGGGAAGACTGTTTGAGGGCTCCATAAACCTTAGAGGAGACTCTATAGTGTACTTTGTTCGAGAATGTTTGCTTAATCTACCACGACTAAATGGTGTGTGAAAGTTCTCTATTTATAATCAAATAAATTACAAAGATGTAAAAATAGTAATACATGAAAAGAACAATATATAGATTAAAGATATTTGCTTTTAATAAAATATCAAATATTACCATATAATTTAGTATTAAATATCATAAGGATTGTTAGGAGGGAGTCTCACACACGCTAATTTAGGGAATGATCATCGGTTAAAAACAAAGCCAATACGAGTTTATGCTCAAAGTGAATAATGTCGTATCATTATAGAGACTCGTGACGTTGACAGGTAATGGAGAGTTTGGAGCATGCAATGAAACGAGGTGCACCAATTATTGGTGAATACTTAGGAGGGGCTATTAATTGTGATGCTTATCACATATCGGATCCAAGAGCTGATGGACTTTGTGTGTCTTCGTGCATCTTGAGCTGTCTTGAGGATGCTGGCGTATCGCCTGAGGAGGTTGCTCAATCCCATCTTTTTATTCTGTTTCTTAGTGAATAGTGTAGTGATTTCATGTATGTTGGTTTCATTTGTAGGTTAACTATATTAATGCACATGCAACATCCACCATTGCTGGTGACTTAACTGAGATTAAAGCCATCAAGAAGGTGTTTAAGAACACATCAGAGCTCAAAATTAATGCGACCAAGGCAACGCTTCTTCTTCCTCCCAACTCATCATGGTTGAAATATATTGTTGTTAAGCCATCCATTGGTTTGCTGATGCCTTTTCTGGTTGTCATTACTTTTCAGTCTATGATAGGGCATTGCCTTGGTGCTGCTGGAGGTTTGGAAGCCATTGCCACTCTAAAAGCAATTCAAAGAGGATGGTTGCATCCTTCCATTAACCAATTTGTACGTTCCCTCTCATTTTGACAATCTCGTTTCATATAATATTAGGTTAATTGCATCATTTCATCCTTTCATGACCACGTTATCTATTTGTCACTTTTAAGAGTAAAGACTGCTATCGGTAGTTCAGTCATAAGCATTTCAAATTAAGCATACTTAGTTTAGAATAATTTTATATTGGGTGACCTCTTGAAAGTTTTTCTAAAACACACGTAAATGAGAATAAAACATAATAAAAATTATTGATTTGTGGAGATAACAATGAAGCATTACATTAACCGCGAATGTAGAGCAAGACTCTTGATTAAAATTGTTTGAGTATCTACTTTTTTATCTTTACATGTTTGCACACACGAATATCGTGAATGTTACACATCATAGATGTAACGATTCTAGCCCACCGCTAATAGATATTGTGCTCTTCAGATTTTACCTTTCGGGCTTTCCCTCAAAAATTTTAAAACGTGTCTATCAGGGAGAGGTCTCCACACAGTTATAAATAATGATTTGTTCTCCTCTCCAACATGATTGTTTCCGTGATTTGAGTGTAGAACCCGGATCCTTCAGTTGATTTAGACACGGTGGCAAACATAAAGCAACAACACGAAGTGAATGTTGGTAAGTTGACGAAGCATTGAGGATTGCCCATGCCTTGTATATTTCCAATTTAGTAATCAAGATGGGTGATTCTTTGTTTCCAGCTATCTCAAATTCATTCGGATTTGGAGGACACAACTCGGTCGTGGCATTCACTGCATTCAAACCATAAGCCCTCTTAATCTGAAGTTGGACCACGTTTTGTTCACATTTTTCTCAAAATGTTAAAAATAATGAAGAAGCTTATCTTCTTTCAGCTGCCTCCATTCCCATATAAATGCAATTAAATATTTAATTAACACTATAGATATTCATTCAAAATAAATTTAACACTAAATCACAATTACTTTTTTTAATACATCATAAAACTCTCATTTATGTCACATCTAATCTTTAACACTCAAACTTTCATCACTTCCATGTTCAACTAAAAATTAATAAAAGCTTTAATATACTATTAACTAAAATTGTCCATAATTAAAATATATATATTTGTTTGAATATCTATCATTTAATTTAATATTTAAAAAATAGGAGTTGAAAAACTGTCCATATTAGTAAAAAGTAGCCCTATTTATTTGATTCAAACAATTTCCCTAATATTATATTAATTTATTTAATAGATTTGAATTTTTGACATTTTAATCTTCCATTGATACTCAAGTTGATGTGTTTGCTTTAAATAATTGAATCAGAATTGATTGGATAAGTTGCTTAAATGCTAATATTATTTTGCATTGATTGGAGTATTTAATGTCAAACCATTAATATTCATATATAGTTTACGGAAAGACTTACCGAGATGGCATCCTCTCTTCTCTGTTGCATCCTCGACCATGCAGGCCGTTCATTCCCCCACGCTCAACCCCTCTCCATTGGACCCATTTCGCACCCGCAACCGCTCCCCCTTCCTCGTTGGAGCTGCTCCTAAATCCAGGCGACGAGTCTGTGTGGTCGCTGCATCTGCGGCTTCCACGGTCGGTGCGCCCAAGCGGGAGAAGGACCCTAAGAAGCGTGTGGTGATTACTGGAATGGGGCTTGTCTCTGTGTTCGGCAACGACGTGGATGCTTACTATGACAGGCTGCTTTGTGGTGAGAGCGGTATTACTCTCATCGATCGCTTCGATGCTTCCGAATTCCCTACACGCTTCGGTGGGCAGATCAGGGGATTCTCTTCGGAGGGCTACGTTAACCCCAAGAATGATAAACGGCTTGACGATGGCTTTCGCTACTGCATTGTTGCTGGCAAGAGGGCTCTCCAGGATGCTGGCCTCCGTG
Source organism: Cucurbita pepo subsp. pepo (assembly GCF_002806865.2). Taxonomy (NCBI): domain Eukaryota; kingdom Viridiplantae; phylum Streptophyta; class Magnoliopsida; order Cucurbitales; family Cucurbitaceae; genus Cucurbita; species Cucurbita pepo. The sequence goes on along the minus strand of NC_036657.1, from coordinate 2,945,116 downwards.
GAGATCAGCGCTCTAAGGTCATTTCCTTTTGCTTCTTCTTTTGTTTGATAAAAAATAATTAAATAAATATATGATTATTTTATTATTACAATAATTCATTATAATTCTTTACTAACAATTTTAAATTAAATTTAAATTAATTAATTATGATATACAAACATTGAATGAAGTAATCAAAATTAGTCTTAATAAATGATTAATTCGTTATGAATAATCATTAGGTAATTAACTATAATTATTGAAAATGAATTTTTAGCAAAATAATTTAACTAATCATAATTAATTAATTAAATATATTTGCATATTTCTAACTAATTAATTAGTAACAAATTTAATTCATTTAATCAACTTTTATCTACCTCTCTCTCTCTCTCTATCTATATATATACACGTATACACGCTACTGATACAATATCTACTATCAAAAGGTATGAATAAATCTGAAAATATTATTATCAAGTAAACAATACAAAGTTAAGAATGAAAAATAGAATCGGGATCGAAGGTTCAATCTTTATTCATATTCACAACGTACCAATTAATATCTACAAAAAAAAATATAAATTAACTAAATCTTGAGAATAAAATATACTACTATTTAAATAATTATGAATATTTTGATTAATTCAAACTAGCAATAAGTTACATTTCCTTTTCCCCTGTCTTCTGTGGTATTATTTTTACTACAGGTTGACAAAGCGCGTGCTGGTGTGGTTGTGGGAGCGGGGATAGGTGGTCTTACAACCTTATCCGATGGTGTTCAAACTTTGTTAGAGAGACGTCAAAGGAAGATAACCCCATTTTTTGTTCCTTATAGCATTACAAATATGGGGTCTGCCTTACTTGCTGCCGATATTGGGTTCATGGGTCCCGTTTATTGTATATCCGCTGCTTGTGCCACCTCTAATTATTGCTTCTATGCTGCTGCCAATCACATCCGTCGAGGACAGGCTGATGTAGTGCTTGCTGGTGGATATGAAGCTGGTATCATACCTATTGGACTGGGGAGTTTAGCCGCTTGTAGGGCTCTATCTCAGAGAAATGATGATCCTAAAACTGCTTCCAGGCCATGGGACAAAGATCGTGATGGCTTAGTTGTGGGAGAAGGGGCCGGCATATTGGTAATGGAGAGTTTGGAGCATGCAATGAAACGAGGTGCACCAATTGTTGGTGAATACTTGGGCGGGGCTATTAATTGTGATGCTTATCACATGTCCAATCCAAGAGCTGATGGAGTTTGTGTGTCTTCGTGCATATTAAGCTGTCTTGAAGATGCTGGCGTATCGCTTGAGGAGGTTGCTCACTGTTCGATGATGAAAGTCCCACATCGGCTAATTTAGAGAATAGTCAAGGATTTATAATTAAGGAATACTCTCTCCATTGGTATGAGGCGTTTTGGGGAAGCCCAAAGCAAATTCATGAGAGCTTATGCTCAAAGTGGACAATATCATACCATTGTGGAGAGTCGTGTTCATCTTACATGATATCAGAGTCATGCCCTAAACTTAGTATAGATTGGTAAATCCTCAAATGTCGAACAAAGGACTCTAAAAGAAAAGCAGTCAAGCCTCCTCGAAAGCATAGTAAAAAATGACTAAGACTCCAAAGGAGTCGAGTACTTTAAAAGAAAAGGAGTCAAGCCTCCTCGAAAGCATAAAGGAGTCGAGTACTTTAAAAGAAAAGGAGTCAAGCCTCCTCGAAAGCATAGTAAAAAATGACTAAGACTCCAAAGGAGTCGAGGCTCGATTAAGGAGAGGCGTACTTTGTTCGAGAGGAGGTGTTGGATGATGAAAGTCCCACGTCCCCTAATTTAGGGAATGGTCAATGGTTTATAATTAAGGAATACTCTCTCAATTGATATGAGACCTTTTGGGAAGCTCAAAGCAAAGTCATGAGAGCTTATGCTCAAGGTGGACATGAGAGTCGTGTTCATCAAACACTCACAATTCCATGTTTTTGTTCGGTTTCTTTGTTGGTGAATAGGTTCAAAGGGTGTTTTGATTTACAGGTTAACTATATTAATGCACATGCAACATCCACCGTTGTCGGTGACTTAGCAGAGATCAAAGGCATCAAGAAGGTGTTTAAGAATACATCAGAGCTCAAAATCAATGCGACTAAGGTAACCTCTCTTCTTCCTCCCTACCCCACCCTATGCACCAATGATTATCCACTGGTTTGTGATGCTTTTTTGTGGTTGTCAGTCTATGATAGGGCACTCCTTTGGTGCTGCTGGAGGCTTGGAAGCTATTGCCACTGTCAAAGCGATTCAAAGAGGGTGGTTGCATCCTTCCATTAATCAATTTGTACGTTCCCTTTTAACATTTTAGCATATGGTTTCATAAATTGTCGAGTTAACGGTTAAGTCTCGTATTGGTTAATTAAAAAGGGATTATATAAATGTAATTGAGGAATTTTATCTTCAAGACTATTATCCATTCGGACCAACCCGAGTTCTTTTAGCATGTTTTGTCCTCGTTGACATTCTTCCTATGAAAATTCTTGAGAGGTTATCCAACATAGAAATGATCTAAGGAAAACACGTTTAATTACTTTGGAGTTTCTATAATTGAGTCACTGAAAAGTAATGTGTAACTTTCTTTATAGGTAGTAACTTCATCTTTTAAAGTCTTTTTCAACCATTTTATCTTCACAATCATTCTCATTTGGAGGTTGTTTTAGCTCATTCATGTACCCCTCCTTTACTTAGATATCACATGCCCACAAACTTTCGTCTTGGTAGGTCCCCGAACCAAATTCTACTAGGAGAGATACTGCTCTAATACCACTTATAACGACTCGACGTCCAAGTTCAATGGATATAATTTTTAAAACAATACCATGTATGAATACAGTGATCCAAAGATTATGATAGTCCAGAAAGGATTAAAATAATTTACTACCTAAACCAATAGGGTGCACCTTCCATTTTGATGACTCAATCATAGAAATTTCAAGATTAAGCATGTTTAGCTTTGAGTTATTTTATGTTGAGTTGTCTCTTAAAATTTTCTTTAAGCATATTAAAAAAGATTCGTGTTGGTTTGTAGGAATAACCTTTCAAAGTAAGGAGGTATTGTGGTCGGGGAATATCGAAGTTATCAAGTGCTAAATCCGAATGATAGGACATTAAGAATGTAGAGAAAGACTCTCGTTGTGATTAAAATTGTTTGTGAGTCTACTTTATGATCTTTTACATGTTCACATAAAGAGAGCTCTGAAACTTGGTTGACTGTAGAATCTGGAGCCTTCAGTTGATTTAGACACCGTCGCAAACGTAAAGCAACAGCACGCGGTGAATGTTGGTAAGTTGGCTAAGCATGGGGGATTGTCCATGCCTTATAGATTTCCAATTTCTTTCATTAAAACCCAACGTACCAGTTTGGTAATCAAGTTTAGTGATTTTCTGTTTCCAGCTATTTCAAATTCATTTGGGTTTGGTGGACACAACTCAGTCGTGGCATTTACTGGATTCAAACCATAAACCTGTTAATCTCACGAACCATGATGATGTTATGTTCACATTCTTATTAAAAATTCCATAAAAATGTTAAAATAATGAATAAGAAGTCGATCGTTTTGCCAATTTAGATTACCGTAGAAGTCTGATCGACAGGAGTAGCAGCTATGACTATTTCCTCATTTCATGGTTGTAAGAGTAATGTTATCAACTGAAAAGGATATGTCTCGTTTACAAATACATTTTTCGCAATGATGTCTGATTTATTTATATATAATAATACGTAGATCGCGAATTTTAAATGACGACTCCGTGGCCCAATGGATAAGGCGCTGGTCTACGAAACCAGAGACTCTGGGTTCGATCCCCAGCGGAGTCGTGTAATTTTACCTTTTATTTAATTTTTGCCAGCATAAACATTAAAAATCAGAGTTACTAACAAATGTGCAGTGTCGTGGACTCCGTGGCCCAATGGATAAGGCGCTGGTCTACGAAACCAGAGATTCTGGGTTCAATCCCCAGCGGAGTCGTTAATTTTTACCTTTTTATTTTAATTTTTTACTAGTACAAAGACAAAAAATCAGAGTTACTGACTCATGTACATTGTCGAGGACTCCGTGGCCCAATGGATAAGGCGCTGGTCTACGAAACCAGAGATTCTGGGTTCGATCCCCAGCGGAGTCGTGAAATTTTACCTTTTATTTAATTTTTTGCCAGCATAAAGAGTAAAAATCAGAGTTACTAACAAATGTGCAGTGTCGTGGACTCCGTGGCCCAATGGATAAGGCGCTGGTCTACGAAACCAGAGATTCTGGGTTCAATCCCCAGCGGAGTCGTTAATTTTTACCTTTTTATTTTAATTTTTTACTAGTACAAAGACAAAAAATCAGAGTTACTGACTCATGTACATTGTCGAGGACTCTGTGGCCCAATGGATAAGGCGTTGGTCTACGAAACCAGAGATTCTGGGTTCGATCCCCAGCGGAGTCGTTAATCCCATTAATTAATACTTTTGCTAGAATTAATAGTAAAATATTAAGTTACTAAATTGACTCTTGTTTCGTGGACTCTCGCTCATGGGTTGGTCCATGGACTCCTTTTACATGGATAAGGCGCTGGTCTACGAAACCAGAGATTCTGGGTTCGATCCCCAGCGGAGTCGTTAATCCCATTAATTAATACTTTTGCTAGAATTAATAGTAAAATATTAAGTTACTAAATTGACTCTTGTTTCGTGGACTCTCGCTCATGGGTTGGTCCATGGACTCCTTTTACATGGGCTTGGGTCCATGAACTCCTTTTTCTTAGACTCTCGCCTCACGGGCTTGGGTCCATGCACCCGTTGTTTCGTGGACTATCGATCATGGGCTTTTGTCCATGGGCTTGGTCCATTTTCCCTGGTCCATGGACCTGTTTCGTGTTCTCTCGCTTGAGGCCATGGGCTCTTGTTCTTGGGCTCTCGCCTCATGGGCTGCAGTCCATGGACTACTGTTTTTTTCTGGCAAAAAAACAATAAAAAATAGGGTATTAATGACGACTCCGCTGGGGATCGAACCCAGAATCTCTGGTTTCGTAGACCAGCGCCTTATCCATTGGGCCACGGAGTCCTTGATACTGTACATGAGTTAGTAACATTAATATCTACTTTTTATTCTGGCAAAAATTTATTAAATTGTAAAAATTAACGACTCCGCTGGGGATCGAACCCAGAATCTCCGGTTTCGTAGACCAGCGCCTTATCCATTGGGCCACGGAATCCTCGACCCTGTACATCAGTTAGTAACTCTGATTTTTTATGTTTATACTAGTAAAAAATAAAATGAAAAGGTAAAAACACACGACTCCGCCCTGGATCGAACTCAGAATCTCTGGTTTCGTAGCCAGTGCCTTATCCATTAGGCCACGGAATCCTTGTTAAAACTGTCATTTTTGTTAAAAAAACTTCAGTCAATAATTTCTGCTATATTCCGAATATAGCCACGGAGTCTCTGTGGCCCAATAGATAAGGGATAAGGTGTTGCCCACGGAACCAGAGATTCTGGGTTCAATCCCCAGAGATTCTGATATCTCTCTATTTTTTTTTCTTTTGCAAAAATTAATTCAAAAAATTCTAGTTACAAATTTAGATCTAATGATACCAAACATAATACTTTCTTATCATAGAGCAAATCAATGGATTTTTTTTCTTTTCTAATTTGTTTAGAGAAGGTAGGAGTAGCACGATAAAGAAGTTAACTCCGCCAGTAAAATTTTCAATTTAAAGGTTTAAATATTACTTCGATCGTTCTAACTCTTACTTTTATTCATATTGATCTATGTATTATTGAAATATTCATTCTGATCTTAGTATTTTAAAAATAATTAAAAAAAAACGAATAATTTGAAATTTTTTTAATATAAGTTTATGGCTACATTTTAAAAAAAATTTAGTAAATGAAAATCCAATATACTTTTGTTTATTTTGATACATATTTTTTTAGAATGTTCACTTTAGTCCTCCTGGAAGATCAAAAAAGCCTGATTCATATTTTTAAAAATCAAATATTTTGGTCAATATTTGTAAAATTCTAATGAATGATCAACAATTCAAGTCGGATTAGATTGTATTTTTTCAAATCATCCCAAGCGGCATAATAAGTTTGAGCCTTGGAAAATTCCCATATGAGTTTGGAGCCTCTTATGATCTATCTTAGAACTTCACAAGTCCTGTTTCCAACCTAAAAGTTTGAACTCTGCCAAGAGGAACAAACCTCCTAAGCTTTTTAGAACAAAGATTTTACATAATTCTGAAACGAAGCCACCAAAGCTGTGTACAACGGCTCCTATTGCACTGCTTAAAACTTAAACCAGACCCTCTCATTTCCCAGCTGAGAGATGTCAATGCCGTTTCTTCCCTGTCGCTCCTTCCCACGCCTGTATAATGTGGTTAACGATTTCCTCGACGCCTACTCCATGTTTGACCTGCGTGTCAGGCAGATACGCTTAACATCGACAAAAATAAGGTTTTCTGTTCTTCGTTCTCGTTCAGACTCGAAGACATTAACTGAGATAATCAACTACTTGATTCTCTAGCTACAAAGTGTGATCAAGATATCGAACCGAGGGGGGAGCTAACCTGAGCAAATACGAACGGCCCCCCATCTCGCATTTTCAGTGCGTCACGCTCCATAACCGCTAGATCAGCTCCAACAGCTTGTGCAAGGTCAGTTTTGTTTATTACCTGTTGTTGAAATGGAACCATTTAGAGAGATGCCTGTCTTGATTGCAATACTGACTGAGATGGATACTTTGAAACAAAATTAGGAAATGACATACAAGGAGATCAGCCTGAGTGATTCCGGGGCCGCCTTTTCGAGGAATTTTATCCCCACCAGACACATCTATGATATAGATGATATAGTCAGCAAGTTCCCTGCTGAAGTTGGCAGCTAAGTTATCTGCACAGCAAAACAGATAAAACATGAATCAAAGACTTCCAGGTACTAAACTCAAACCACCCACTGCAACATTTTAACGGTCCAAGCCCACCGCTACCAAATATTGTCCTTTTTGGACATTTCCTTTTGGGCTTCCCTCAAGGTTTTTAGAAGGCGTCTGTTGGGGAGAGGTTTCCACACCCTTATAAAGAATGTTTCGTTCTCCTCCCCAACCGATGTGGGATCTCACATTCAAGATTATTTTCTTCTTTAACATCAAACATGAGAACCCGAGATAAACCCGAGATATCTAAATTACTGTGAACTATTTTTCTTTTGAATGCTAAACATTCAACATACCATTTGAACCGACAATTGATTTTTCGGGTGCTAATGCAAGTATATTAACGAGAAGGAAGGGCTAACAAAGATCCAGTGAAGTTAAGTAATCTAACACACATGTTATTCAAGCTTCATAATTGGGGATTTCCAAATTACCTCCACCAGATTCACATAGAAGTATGTCTGTTTTGTACAAGTTAGAAAGCTCCTCAAGAGGTCCAAGATTAATGCTGATGTCTTCGCGAATAGCAGCATGCGGGCAGCCACCAGTTTCCACTGCTCTAATCCTTTCCTCTGGTAGAGCTCCATGCTTCACCAAAAATTCTCCATCCTCTTTCGTGAAGATGTCATTTGTGACCTAACAGTGATCATGTCAAATAAATATCGTTTGGTTTCTAGCAGAAAAACATTTCATTCTACCACAACAAAGAACTTGATGTAATTGAATCAGCCTACTTTAAAACAATATCAGCAGATAATAATCATAGTATACAACCTCTTGTATACATGTATAGAGCAGTGAAGGTTATCCAGCTGATTATATTCTAAAACACAATGGAATTGGTGCTTTTATCTGTGAAATCCCACCTCGGAAGCATTCTTTATAAAGATGTTGTTTAGCAGACGTTTTCTAAAAACCTTTAGGAGAAGCCTGAGAGGAAAAGCCCAAAGAGGACAATATTTGTCGGTGGTGGGTTTAGACTATTACAAATGGTATCAGAGCCAAACACTAGACGATGTGCTAGCAAGGAGGCTGAGCCCTGAAGGGGTGTGCCAGCAAGGACGTTGGGCCCCGAAGGGGATGGATTGGAGGGTCCCACATCGATTGGAGAAAGGAACGTTCCCCTGATAGGAAAAGCCCAAAGAGGACAATATCTGTTAGTGGTGGACTTAGGCTATTACAAATGGTATCATAGCCAGACACTGGACGATGTGCTAGCAAGGAGGCTGAGCCCCGAAGGGGGTGGACATGAGGGGGTGTGCCAGCAAGGATGTTGGGCCCGAAGGGGATGGATTAGGGGGTCCAACATCGATTGGAGAAGGGAACGAATGCTAGAGAGAACACTGGGCTCCAAATGGGGTAGGTTATCTCACATCAGTTGGGGAAGAGAACGAATCATTCTTTAAAAGGGTGTGGAAACCTCTTCCTAGCAGACGCGTTTTAAAAATCTTGAGAAGAAGTTCGAAAGGGAAAGCTCAAAGGACAATATCTCCTAGCGGTAGGCTTAAGGTGTTACATTATCAGTCTGGGAAGAAGCAGGGTCTGAGACTAACAGAGAAACTGGTTCAATAAAACTCAACAAAAAGCTGAATAGACAGCTTTATTTTAGAATGAACAAATACAAAGTAAGTCAAGCATAACAGACCCAAGATTCCACAAATATTAAATTAGGAAGTGAAGCACAGAAACTGAAAAGTGAAAGTGATATAGAGAATCGATTCAAAATCTCACTTACCGCAGCTAGACTGTATTTGTCACGTAAGAAGGTACACAGAGCTAGCATCAGAGCTGTCTTCCTAAACAATAGTAAAACAAAATTGGCTTCAAAGTTCATAAAAAAAAACAGTAGAATGTTCTTAGAGGCTCAAAACTAAATCTCCTCTGCATTTTCCTTCTATGGGAATGAGTAAAAAACAATGAAAGCAAATGGAAATATACCCAGTACCAACTGGGCCACCAATACCGACGGTAAAAGCCCTTTCAGTGAAATCTCTAGTAAGAAGAGGCGGAGCTCTCCGGCTGAAGAAGCCAGGAGAGTAAATGGGTTCATGGGAGTGAGGCGCCAGTCCATCATGACTGTGATAAACCCTACCATCTGCTCCAACAAAGGATGAATCCCCCTGAGGTTTTCTGTTACAAGTAAACAATGAACGCTAAGCAGAGAAATGAGATCAGATATCAAGACCTAAATGCACAAATTGAATGGAAATTACTCGTGGCTGTGGTGATGATCATGTCCGTGGTCGTGGTCATGGTGGTGGTCGTGGCTATGGCTATGAGTATCTTGCGAAGCCATTGTTACACTGATGAAGCTCGAAGAAGAGTTCGAGAGGAGGAAGATCGTAAAATGCGGCGGAGATTGACAACGGCGGATCAAAATTCAAACGGATTTTGAAGAGAAATCGAAATAGAATCAAGAACAGAGCTCGATTGTTGAGGGAAGAAAGAAAAATCCAAAAGAGTATCACAGGTGCAAGATCCTCCTTCCTCCACACAGCTGTCGAACAAAGACAAACATGTCAGAAACAAACATCAGTGTTCATAAATGATGGAGCCAATTTTTAACGCAATTCTCAAAATGTTCCAACTTTTAGGGCTTCACAAGTTTTTTGTTTGAACTACGGATTCCAATGTCTGCAATCCATCCAGGATTGAAACGTAGATGGTTTTTTTATTTTTTTTCCCCCTTTTCCGAAAGATGATACAAATTAACAGTTAATTTTGTTTTTTTGTTAAAAAAAAATGCTAAATTAATAAAAATAAGCTAGTAATTTATCTTTAAAGAATACTTTTAAATTTTTAAAATTTCATTAATATCCTTAATTAAATATATATATATATATATATATATATATATATATTTAAAAAATTCAAATATACTTTTATTTGGATGAACGACTAATAATTTATTTCAAAAATACCATTTAATTTTTAAAATTTCATTAATATCCTTAATTAAATATATATATATATATATATATATTTAAAAAATTCAAATATACTTTTATTTCGATGAACGACTAATAATTTATTTCAAAAATACCATTTGACAAGTTTTAAAAATAACTTTTAATTTTAATAAGTGTGTAAAAAAAATTATCGAGTTTTCAAAAGTTTTATTAATACTCAAATATTTTTTTTTTAAATTCCAAAAATATACTTACGATTAATATCATGGGTAAAAAACTACTCGTAAACTTTAAAAAAAAAAATAACACTAAAAAGTTTTGAGATAATCTATGAAGTGTCGATAGACGGTTTTCGTCTATATATATTAATGATAACCATTTTTTGAACTTTTTTTTATAAAAATAAAGAGTATTAACGCTATTTTTTAAATTTTACTCGTATTTTTTAAATATATATATATATATATATATATTAAAGTTGGTACATAATTTTTAATTTAGTATGTTTCCATATTCTTAAAATATGATTTTAGTACATAATTTTTATTTTAGTATGTTCTTAAAATTTGAAATTTGGTCCAGATGTACAAAATTAATCATCAAATTTGTGGCATTTTCTATATTCTATTTTCTATTTCCTATTTCTCTCAATCTTCCTTTTTCTCATTTACATCTCCGTGTAACCACCGCCACCATACCGTCTTTCCACGTTGGCATGATAGTCTTGCTAAGCAGTGACAACAACCTCGAGTTGACAAATATAACAGATCATTTAATCAAAATAAGCATTTAGTTAGACATAATATTACAAGTTTCTCATTTTAAACTATTTCAAATTGAATTGTGCATATACAAATATTACAATCGTGTCTGTATCTGAGATCTCACGTCAGTTGGAGAAGAAAACGAAATATCTCTTATAAAGGTGTGAGAACATCTCCCTAGTAGAGGCATTTTAAAACCGTGAGCCTGATGACGATACTTAATAGGCCAAAACAGATAATATCTAGTGCGCTTGGATTGTTATAAATGGTATTTAGAGACATACATCGGGCAATGTGCCAGCGAAGTTACTAGATCCCTAAGGGGGGTGGGGTGGATTGTGAGATCTCACGTGAGTTGGAGAGGAGAACAAAATGTTGGGGATTGTTGGGAGGGAGTATTTAAGGAATGATGAGTTTAGAAGCAAGAAATACATCCAGATATGATGAAGCCTTATGGGAAAGCCCAAAATAGATTGATGAGAGTTTATACCATTGTGGAGGTTCATGATTCTTCACATGAATGGAAACCTCTCCTAGTAGACACGTTTTAAAATCGTGAGGCTGATGATAATACAGGCCAAAGGACAATATCTGCTAGCGGTGGGTTGAATTGTTACACTCTCGTCCTTCTATTTATTTTAATATAATTTTTAAAAAATGGTAACACCAACATAACTCAACGTTCAAATCTCCAATCTCACTCCAGCATACCATGATAATAATCAAAGGCTACAACCTGAGTGCTTGCGGCTTTCTAAATCATTGAAGCATTTGGCAAAGCAAAACAAGACGCTCCTTTACCAAATCTTGACTTCTTTTACAAAGCTTTATAGATCAAATTGGGTACCCCATCCCCTAAATGACTGCCTTTTCCACTAAGAAAAAGGAAGAAAAATGATACTCAAAAGCAGACCATCACAAACAATTCAAGAAAGATTATACCAAAGATCTTCTCCCCTAATACAATATTAAACCACTAACAAAGCCACAACATCTTTTGGGGCTAAACTTTAAGCACTAAGAATTAGTTTGAATTAAGAAATTTGATGCAATTTGATGCATGCACTCATCAGTATAAGTAGAGATTTGAGTCAGATGAACATGTAAACATAGAAGCTAGTCATTTTAATCAAACAAGTTTCTGAGTGCATTTTGTTTGTTACAAGGATCAGGCAACAAATCCTTGGGGTTTTGCCTTTGAGCTTCTACATGTTGTTCATCAGGAGCTGAAACTCCTTCAGAATCCTCTAAAATAACCCCTTGCTTCTGCAAAAACTCCCATTTATCTTGAAACAAATAAAAGAAACCAATGAAACAGATCTCTGCAGTGAAGAGAACAGTCCATAATCCAATGCTTCTTTTAGTTTTCTTATGGTACGCATTCAACCCAGTGTAGATATTGATAATTCCCACTAGAGAAACTATTGTTCCAAGAATCCAATGCATAAGAAACCACACACTTCTTTCTTTCTTTCCCCTGCACACACGTGAAGTGGTGGGTGTTAAGTATCGCACAACAACAAACACACTCAATCTAGATCAACACAAAGAACAGAAGAGAGAATTGGCTAAAGGTTTATATTGATGATTGAGATGAACACAAAGAACAAGGGTAGAAAATGCACAGAGAAATATTGGCTAAAGGTACGAGAGAATACAGAGAGTGCATAAAGTACGTTTCAAAGCATATATATAGTTTGACCAGATAGAACCATCTACCATATCTACCATATAATATCTCTAACACATTTCTACCGTATATATCTCTAGCAGCTTTTTACTATAAATATTCGTTTAGATGACCATTTTCCATATAATATAAATAAACAACCGGCTCCATAACCGAACAGGGTGATTAAGCACCAAAATAAATTTTAAAAGTTCTTATGGAAGTTATGATAAACTCTTGCTAGAACAATCATGTTTTGGCCCTACAAAAGTCCATTGATCAAGAAAGGTCCTAAAAGTGAAGGGTAAATGGGAAGGGTGGAGGATATTTACCTTTGAGGCCTGAAAGTGCCTATCACTGCCTGTGCCCATATGGCTACGTAAAGGGCTAAGCCTATTCTTTGATGGCTGTTATTAAATAAGTTCTCAAATTTTCTGAGGGACATTACAGCTCCAGCTGAGGCCAGGAGAAGGGATAGTGTCTGTTAAATGAAATTAAGTTAGTAAAAGAGTAACTTTCATAATTTACTCTTGGAAAGAAAGAGAGAGAGAGAGAAACAGAGCTTATCCTTATTGGAGACACTGAGATTCATCATGAGAATCACTAATTATAATCTTTTTCTTGCCATTCAAGTATGAATTCTTTAACTTCTCTGCCACTAAATTGTAATCAGCAGAACAAACAAAGTGGGGAAACCATGATGATACAACATGTTGGATATGATTATGTTCTTGCCAAATTCAAGAATAAAAATGGTTGCCTCTTAAGCATTTTATGATATCTAAGTTACAAGATATTGACAAAATTGATAGAAAGAATGAAGAATGAAGAACTGGGTTACCTGCAAAATGACATGGAGGTAGAAGAAGACCTTTAATTGAGTCGACCCACGAGCTAGCCGACCAGACATTCTAATTGTAAGTATACCAACAGGCATTAAGAACCCCATTGAAATCCAGAGGAGCAATCCATGGAGTTGAATATCAGATCTCTTTTCATGGCTTAGCTGCGAAAATTTAAACATATTTCAATACTTTAAAGAATCTCCTACTCTTAAACGTAATCTTGCATCAATAAATCAACAAGAAAAATAGTTGGCAAGAACAAATTGAAACGTATATCAATGATTCTAACGAGAAAATTAGCTTATCGTTTGCCTTTTCATGGCCGTCTTCTATACTCCTCTGACTCCTAGCTTTCTTCAACCCTTCATGAGCTGAGCCTTGAACTAATGGCAGAAGAAAAGCATTGCATAAGCTCATGGTAACGAGCTCCAGGTTATGGAAGTTTCTCATTCTTCAATAACCAATCAAACATCAAAAATCAAGAACAACCCCACTTTAGAAAACCCTTTTTCTCAATATCTCGTTCTTCCCGAAATGGGATTTGTAAGGATGAGGGTTCTGATGAGTTTGAGCAGCAGATTGTAAGTGGAATGGCTCAAGAACCAGTGACCTTGGAATCCCATTGGCTATATATTGAGAAAACTTCCGCCATTGAAGAGGGGTTTGGAAGAAAAGAAGAATGGTGAAGGGGGAATGATGAAGGAATGACATGAGCGAGGTTTCTCCTCTTGGGTTCTTGCCGCCCAAAAAGGCCATGTTTGGATGTGGGGTAAAGCACCCTTTGCTTTGGAGGGAAATATGATTAAAGGGAACAGAGGATTAGAATTGGATAATGATGTGAGGGAGTGGTAAGCTCAGCTCTAATTTCATTAGGATCAACACCTAAACATAGTTTAATCCATACCGAGTTTTGCATGTTCATTCTCTTTTGTTTAGTTCAACAAAAGAGGTAAAAGTTTCTATTTTGATCTTTCGAGCCGTTTATAATACTGTAACAACTCAAACCCACTGTTAGCAGATATTATCCATTTTCATCGGTTTTAAAACGAGTTTGTTAGAGAGAGGTTTTCACGCCATTACAAAGAATAATTTATTCCCTTCTCCATCTGATGTGGGACTTCACAAATACGTTGTTTTAGTATTTTGAATCACGGTTGAATACGCATGAAGTGAATCTATTGAAATTGAAAGTTCAAAAAACCCACCCGACACGTAACAACGATTTGTCCTTTATACTCGATTACCTTAATGGGTGTTTGAAGGTAAACCATCCATGATGACAAAAGGTTAACCAATGTCAATTGTAAAATTATGTATAAAGACAGGCATTATGATGTCCACTAGGTTGGAGAAGGACTAGAAGAAAGGAAAGAAAAATAGGAACTTTATATTTGAAAATTTGGATATTGGGCCCACCCAGTCCACTCCTCTTTACAAATTACACCAAACTCAACTAGCTTTCTAATTCAATGAATGCTTTGAGAATGGCTTCCATGACCAATAAAAATGCACCAAGTTTTGTACCCAATAATGGTATTCTTCACATTTCTAACTCATTTTGTATTTAGATCTTGTACCATATGCACAACTTATTCGTGCTGGCACACTGCATGGTAGCAAAATATGAGAGTTGATCGTACGAGCTGCCACCTGGATGCCACAAAACTCGTATATTAAGTACACCACGAGCTACGGTTGAAACTCATGTACCTCATCCCAACAAAATCATATAGTTTTCCTTTCTTAGTGTGATGAGATACTTCTTATGCAAGAAAACTTCAATGGTCTGAAACATTAGGACAACAAACATGTCATTATGGTTAACACAGCAATTTCATTATTACATTGTAATATCTAAACCACAAACATTATGAAACATTATTATTTGTTGTTATTTAATGTGAAACCTTAATCAGAATTCTAGTATTCAAGTTTTTTAAAATTCAGATAATGTTCAAGATTAATCAATACAACAGATCATAATTAGTTCATACATAAAAAATGAGCCCAATGATATTAAAATCAAAGCACGGAAAAAGAAAAATCAAAAGCAAAATTTTGGATCCTCGAATAAAAATTGGAACATTCGTTGCTAACAAAAGGAAGTGAAAGGTAAAACCTACCAAAATTTTCAAGTTTTAAACCAACCAAACTATAATCCATCTTCTTGCTCGGGGGATAAGAAAAAGGGGAAAGTTTACATGAATAGATTGGGTTTTGAGGCCTTGTATGTGGTCTTCAGCCTCCTGGTTGGGGGTCTAACCTTCTTGAACACCAGAGGGAATTTGATCTTGGAGTCATGGAATTGTTTGGTGCTTTCCCTCTTGCACAGCTTAGCAGGAACAGTGGCAGTCTTGATGATTTGGATGCATGGATGTCTGACCCTGTGTCGAGAAGCCATCTCGTTGTACATTTGTTCCACGGCGCCGTTGAGAGTGGTGTCGCGATATTCCTTGTACATGTTGTGATACCCAGTTCGGCTTTGGTAGCGCAACCAGATACCATAGTTCTTGATTTTGGTAGGATTCTTCTCAAAGATCTGCAAGGAAATCGAAGTGAAGATTAATATTCCTAATGAAAGAAGTTCAAAGCTGAACCATACCAAATATGACCCAGCACACGATCTGCTGCAAGTGACCCAGCACTCAAATTCACCAATCATACAAGCAAATCAGTGTTTTAAAGCCAAATACCCCAACTCCTATAACCAAAACAATACCAAACTTCTCCCTTCCCCACTCCCTCTATTTAAACCCAAATACCCGAATAACTTCCCTTTTAATTACAAATATACCCTTAATATGCTAATAGTAATTCATGAACATATTCTAAAGCCATTCCTATCACATTTTGATAGGAACCAAAACAGAAACAAACCATATTGAAAATATAAGAGACGAACTACAAAATAAACCAAGTGTTTTGCAGTATTTGGACCCTCCACTCTTGGGAATTCTCTCAAGCTAATACCTATAACCAAACAAATGCCCAACTTCTCACTTCCTACTCCCTCTATTTCTAAGCAAATTACCCTAATAACTTCCTTACTAATTGCAAATATACCCTGAATACGGCAATAATGTTCCTAATCTTATTCTAATGCCATTCCTATCATAAACCACACTCTTTCTCATACCTCCTCCAAAGACCTCGCTAAACCTTTAAAAGTCCTACTATTCCTCTCAAGTCACACTACCCACAAAATAGCAAAAGAACAAGCTTGCCACTAGACTCTACCTTTATCACGAAACGGATAGTTCATCAGAATATCCTCCATCATAGAGTGACAGTCTCTGAAACAGAACACAACCACTCCAAACACAATAAAATACTATCTCCAAAAAAAACAAGAAAATTGATAACCCTGCAAAAGATGATCAAGACCCTCCACCAGCTGACATTTAGACTCTATCTAACAACATTACCACCAGGAAAGTGGGTATACTCCCTCAGTGAAAAACATCTCCATTTAGATATGTCAAAAACTAATACAAGAAAACCTTCGTTATCTCTATATTTGAAATACAAACACAATTGACAGCCACTCATTAGCTAAATGGACAAGCACAATAGTCGTGTTTCATTTCCTTCTTAATCACTAACCCTTTCAGTTCACAAAAACGGGGAGAAACTACATTTTCAAAAAGCTAAAAGTTCATGGAAATAAAATCATAAGATCATTAACTTTAGACAAAAAAACAAGAGCAATGTTCACTATCCCACGCATGTATTACCTCATTAATAGCAAGAACTTGTCCATTACTCTTCTTGACCTTCTTCAACTTCCTCAAAAAGTACCTGTTGAGAACAATTGGACAAATTGTGGCAATTCAACAACTCGACTCAAAAGCTACATTCGAGTAAAATGCAATAGCATTTCCAACGGGAAACTCACCAGAACTTGGATTTAGCTCGGACCTCATTCGTGGCCCATAGCTTCATTCGGTAAATCTTCGGATGTTCATCTGATTCAGAAGGAAGAGCCCTGCCCACAACCTGGTATTGGTGGAACTGCAAACAAAACCAAACCATAATAATTTAACACACCTCCAATCCCCAACATTTTGATTCTGAAGAAACTAGGCAATAGAAATGTGGTAAATTATCATTTCAAATTGCTCAAGAAAGCCAAAAAAAATCAATTCCACGAACCAGAAATCACATATTCAATTCCCACATCCCTGCACTTCTCTAATGAAAGTAGAAAAATTCACCCTAGATCAGAGGAAACCCCTTCATTGATGGCCTACATATCCATCCATAGGACAAAAACAAGAGATCTAAGAACAGAAATCGAGTCTTACCCTAAAAGTCACCATCTTGGAGGAAAAGAGAAGCTGCTGATGTCTCTGTAAACGATCTCTCTCTTCCCGACTGGTTACTGAGACGCGGGCTTAGGGTTTTGCTTCCAATTTATACCTGGGCTTCAGGTGCAAATATAGATCCATAACTCTTTTTTTCCGTAATTCTGTACTATTTTTTAATTAAAAAAATTAAAAACGTTGGATTTTATTTAAGCTAAATTTTTTTTAAAAAAATAATATGAATAGAAAATTAAAATATTAATATTGTTTGTATTTCAACGGATTTTGTTTATACAAAGCAGGCCTCTCAAAGTTGATGGGCCAAGTAGAGATCAGGCCCATTCTTTAGACACTCGGCCCACCAATTTGACACCCCTAAACACGAAATTAAACATAAATATATATATATATTTTTTTTTTATTTTTTTTTTTTTTTTAAATGCCTCCTTTTATTTTAAATTATTTAATATTTTATTTTCAGTTAAATTATGAATTGGGATTCTATCATTTAAAAATGTTAAAATTTAATTAATAAAATTTCATAAATTATATCAAATTTTTATCTATCATGTCGAGATAAACAAAATTATAATTTAACCTTCGATTTAATCATAATATAATTATCATTTTCAGAATCCATATCTCATTTTGAAAAAAAGAAAAACAGCTGTCGATATTCCATTGGTCCCCCTAAATTGACGTGTCCATTTCCTGGTTGGGACCACATTGGAACAATGACCAATCAAAATTGTGGAAGGTGGTGTGAGACGGTGTGACATGTCAACATCCTAAGAGATCCAAATTTGTATGTGATCAAATCTATTGAATCCAACAAGCTTATTATTTAAGAAAAAATGAAACTTGATTATTTTTCAAGGTGATATGTAATATCTTAGTTTATATCACAAATATATATAAATAAATAAAACTAGTTTATTATAATTTATAATATATATTCCCGACCCATTTATCTAACCGAGAGAAATCTCACTCTACTCTTTCTTCTATGTCCACTTCGTTCGAGTCACTTTTTTTCTATATCCACTTCGTTCGAGTCAGGTATGGACACTTTTAAATGGTAATCTCTCTTTATAGCCTCTCAAATTAAACACCCGAACAAAAGCCTAGTCTTTATCAGAAATTTGTATGATTACCACGGATTTACATCTAAAATTAACAATATATATATATATATATTTTGGTAATTTAAATTATGGAGTTAAGAGAATAAATAATTTCTTTTTAAAAATAATTATTTATGTAATTAAATACCCTCATGAGTATATATATATATATATATATTTCAATATGATCCCATTCTCTGCATGTCAAGAATTAAGTGAACCAAGAGCTACCAAATAGCATCAAGGAGAATGGATGAAAATTTAGAATGTATTTGGATGAGCTATTAAGAATATATCTTTTTAATTAAGTGGTCATTATTTAAAAACCCTAATCCATCGTGGTTTTACTTTTTAGAAAGTGGGTTTAGTATAATTCTAAAATATTTATTTTTAGATAAAATAAATTCCTTAATAAATAATTTTAAAAAGTATACTAATTAAGTGTCTGGTTTATAAAGATTTAAACCACTTTTTCAACCTAATTATTAGAATAATCCATATAAGTATAACTAAAATATCAAAAAAATACTTATATATATTAACGTAGATCCAATATTAATAATAAAAGAAATTTATGCAATTTTTTATATTTATATTTTTTTTTTCAAAACCATCCCCATTTTATTTATATTTAGATCCATAAATTTTTTTAAATGAAAGCTTTAAAACATTTTTTTTTTTAAATTGACATTTAAAATCACTATGGGAAGCATATACTCGATAAATAACGTTAGATCATGGAGTTCTAATCAATCAAAATAAGTATAAAAATAACGACAAAAAGTTGTATTATCGTACATCCAAATGACATCTTTTTTAGAAAAATTATGACCATTCTTTGTTTGTTTCTTTTTTACATAAGATAGGGAGAGTACAAAAAAAAAAAAAAAAAAAAAAAAAAAAAAAAAAAAAAAANGTTTTTTCACTATGCTTAAAAGGTGATATACATTTTGAAATTCTTTCTCGTGTTTATTTGGTCACTAATAGGAGTGTTCATATGATTTAATAACTCCATCAATTTGAGCTATCTACTCCAAACTAAAAATGTTGGGTTGAGTTAGATTTTTTATATTCTAATTCGGGTTAGGTTGAATTTTTGAAAAATAAAAAATTTGGGTCAATTTGTAAATTGACATTTTTTAGTTCGGTTCAACCCGACCAAATCAAAAGTAGGGTTACGACCCAACTCAACACTACCCTACTTTTTAAGATCATTACAAAAATTAAAAATATTTGATTTTTGTAATTGATGTTAGTGATATATTATGACTTGTTAATATATAATATTTAAGAAACAATATTTTTAAATAATTAACAAATAATAGTGTAACGACCAAATTCAATTGGAAAATAGAGGGTTAGATTAAGCTGTGAATATGCTCGGGTTGCTCGAGTCACCAACCCAATAAAAATTTCAACTTTCTCGCTACTAGATTTTAGTGTTAATTAATATTTTAATTGAAAAAGAGATACAAAATGTGAGAGAGAAACTTGAATCCAGCTCAGCCACTACTTGGATCATGTAAAAGCAATGGCTGAGCATGGGAATCAGGTCACCCAACTAATTAAAAACCTTTTATTTATTTATTTATTTATTTATTTTTAAAATTATTATTATTTGTGTGTACAAAACAAGTGGTCCAAGATGGTCAACATCCCTCGAAGCGAAATTAAATTCTTTTTTCAGATATAATATTATCAGTATCTTTTTAATCAAAATATATTCCTTATTTATAATCTCAAATTAATTTATTAAAATAAAATTACAATTTCATACTACAAATAATTGTCATATTTATAAATAACTCGTCACATTCCATTTTGAAAAAAAATATATATATAACATCAACCCTACGAAAAATAAAGAAAACGTCTTACAAATTTGATTTAATTTTCCATAAATGTGAACGGCCAAGTACTTTGAGATGCATAGGTTTTAAAAGTACGAGTTTTTATAATTTATAAATAAACTCCCGTACCAAATAGAATTTTATTTGCATAATTCAAAGTTATATAGATTCATCCCGAACATGAAATGCTTCTTTGATATGGGAACAATAATCTTATAAAAAAAATTGAAAAAAAGAAAGAATAATAGAATCTATTATATATTTTCATGTGGTTATGATCAATATAGAAATGGGTATCTCAAACCTATTCTTTACACAATGGGTATCTTAAATCTTGTTGTTTACACTAATACAAATGGGTATCTTAAAATCTTACTCTTTACTCTCTTCATTTTAAGCCCATCCATAAAGGGAATAGAATATAATTTCCTCATCAAATTATATATATATATAAATTTTATGTATCAGTTTAAGCTCAGCCCATCATTAGCAGATATTGTTCGCTTTGGCTCGTTATGTATCGTCGTTACTCTCATGATTTTAAAATTCGTATGTTAGGGAGAGATTTCCACCCCTTTTAAGGGGTAATTCGTGCTCCTTTTCAACTGATGTGGAATCTCATAATTTAAAACTTGATTATATTAAAAAAAAAAATTAACTTTTTAACGGGCTTGATGGATTGATATAGACATTTTTGTCAAATTTTGGTGGATGATCTTTTAACAAGTTGTTGCCTCAATGTTTACACGCCTTTGTATTATCCTACGTTGTGTTATTTATCATATAACAAAAAAAAAAGATGTATATTTTGTGGTGGTTCATTTGAGACCACATTTTTCGATATCATTATTATAAAGAAGAAACAAATGGTCACCGTCACGAATCACATTTATATCATCAATTTCTGAATTATCTGCATTCATCACTTTTGTGGGCATTTCCCTTCCAAACTTCTCACCTGCATCAAACACGGGACCAATTCATCAGAGTCGATTTAAAATGACTTTTCAAATGCGGGTAAAAAAAAGGTTTTAATGTTTAAGAAGTCGTTTCAAACAAATATATAGGTTTAAAGACGTGTTTGGTTTTTATCAAACGTGACCTTACCAGCAACTTTACAGAGCTCTTCGATCGAATTCGGGAGAAGCATTAACTTTCCATATCGACTTTCAACCGTGCTTCTATCTCGAGGCTGTATAAATACAGTAACCCTTTTCTTGATTTGTCTTGAGACATTCGAGTAAGAGCTCGTGGGCAAGTTTTCTACCGAGGAACTAATAAAATCCGACCGAAAACCTCCATCTCTTGCTGGTAACTTGTTGTTATGAGACAAATTAATGTCGTTTTCACCTCCTTCAAGCTGTTCATCAAACTCAATTCTATGTTCATCTAAGCTTCCCAAATTTTCATCCTCATCTCCAAGCTTCTTTAGCCCACCATCACACCAAACATCCCCCATTATTCTCTCATATTCCTTCATTTTCTGCAAATAAACAACAAAAAACCAATTAATTTAACTATAAAAAAAAGGAATTAAAAATAAATATATAAATAAATAAATACCATGAAAAAATTGTTCATGATAATATTCCCATCATCTGTGTTTGATTGAATAATATACAACAAAGAAGCTCTCTTGATCCTTAAAATTTGCGAAAGATTTGTTGTTCTGACTGTCAAAGGCTGCGGCTTTTGACATAAAACTCCAAATTCTCCGAATGTATCTCCACCTGTTGCTCTTCCAATAACCTAAAAATTTTAAAATATTTTGTTAAGAAAATAAAAAATAATAATTTTATAATTAATAATTTAAATTCGAGAGCTTACTTGATCATGCCCATCAATTTTGGATATTAAATCCTGAAAATTTGAAATTATTTAATATTATAAATAATAAAAATTAGGAAATTAAAGAAAATAAAATTAGGGAATTTTATAATTACCACACTGCCTGAAACCAATATATAGAGATCCGTTTGAGCTTCACTTTGGAGTATTACATCTTCCTTTGGTGGGAAATACTCAGCCTCCACATCTGAGACCTTAAGATGAAAAAAGGTAAATTAAAACACAATAATTACTGTAATTTCCATTGATTTTTTACTGTAATTTTACTGTAAAATTACCAATTGGAAAAGGAAGTCATGAGAAACTCCTTCAAAGAGGTAGGCCTTCTGAACAATGGGATAAAAGAGATAGTGAGCTATGGAGACTCTAATGGCCTTTGGAAGGTCATTCAATGTGTCTTGCTGCTTCAGCCCTTCGGTTCTAAATTTGAGACATATATGAGACAGCATCTGGTCTTGTATGGGGTTCGGTAGCTGATTTCTCGACGCGAACTCCATGGCAGCTCGTACCGAATCCCTCTGAAAAAAGATCCCGACCCATGTCGATTATCACTTTCGTTTATCGTTTACAATTTGATTGTGCATGCATGCATGTATCGAAGGAAGGAAGAATTTGTTTAAAAGATGGGACGTACGAAGTTTCGAGTGCGACTCGTCCAATGGACGACGAGATTCGTCATGTTGCCGATGAGATAAGAAGTCAAGCCTAAGTTGAAGAGCATGTAAAAGATGGCAAAAAGCATTTCTCTGGGGTTCTCTGCATGGAGATCGCCATAGCCAGTGGTGGTTAAGGTGGTAATGGACCAGTAAATTGCAGTAATATAAAGGTTCCATAGGCTATCTTCCTTGAAATTTGGATCCACTGCACCAATCCATGTTCGTTTTGGGTCCGGATATTTGTCGGCTATTAAGAAATTGAAGCACCCAGCACAATGTACTGCAAATAACGTTACCTGTAAAATGTAGCAATCAACCCAACAATTAGCAAAACGCTCGAGTAAGTTGAGCCAAGGTATTCGTGGATTGGATTGGACTGGGTTAAGACATTTTTTTAAATCGAACTTTACTATTCTAACTTCTAAATTTTTTAACGGCAACCACTCTTACTAAATAATGAACTCAATCCAACCATATAATTTTTTGGTTGAGTTTATTCAGAGCGAATTTTTGACTATTAATTGGTAAAACATCTTAAAATTAATTAAGATTTATAACTTAATTTTAATATATATTTTTTTAAAAATTACTTTTAAGATAGTTTAAAATTGTTTATAAGGTAGTTAATAAATATATATATATAATTGTATTATTAAAATTAATAATAAATTTGAATGGATTTTTTCATTCTAATTTAAGTTTAATTTTAAGACCCAATTAAATTTATAAATTTTTTATTTATTTGAACAATTGGGAATAAAAAGAATTTTTCGAATTCTTTTTTGAAGAGAGAATAATAATAAATAAATAAATAAAAATAAATAAAAATAAAAGTAAGTTGACGATGCTTACAGAAATCAACTTTGTGCAACGGGTCCAGAAATAATTGAACCTGATGTCCTTTTCAAGCCTAAAAAAAGGAACCCAACAACAAACATGTCAGCCGGAGCTTGATCGGAGCCGAGCTCACCGGAATATATGAATAATTAAAAAGAAAGTAAGTAAGTTCTCATTTAAAACCTTGCAAAGAGAGAGCTGACCCGTCGGAGCCGCCATAGCCGGAGCATATTCAGAAGCTTAAACCCAACTTCCCCACTTTGATTGGTGAACAAGAAACTAATCGACTGCAATGGCGCCGTCGAACAAACGTCGAAAATAAACCAAGTCGATAAATACCTATTTAAAATAAAATTAAAAAAAAAAAACATAATAATAATTAATTAAAATTAATCATTAATTATAAAAAAAAAAAAAGATTTTTCTGGGTCTGACCTGACTGCAATTTTCTTGGGGTGGTCAACGAGAAGATAAGATTGAGAGTCAAGATAGGCGACGAAGAAAGTCAAAACGATATCGACGGCGAAGAAGGCATTGACGAAGTGATCTATGATGAACAGAGCATTTTGTTTGTAGGGAAGGAATGCGAATTCGAAAGGACAAATCCAAGCAGAGTAAATGACTAGAGCCACCAGCCACATCTCCCATGCTCTGTTACCCAAAATCCGACCACGGTTAAAATTAAAAACGGTAAAAATTTAGAGTTTAAAGAGGTAAAAAAAAAAAAAAAAAAAAAAAAAANCCGATAACGAGGGTTGAAAGGGGAAATGATGTGTTTACGAAGCTTGGTGGATTGGTTGATTGTGGCGCCGAGAGATGGCAACAAGTCAGGGGACAAGAAAGTGCTTTGAAGACCGCCGTTGGTTTGGAACTCGTCGGTGAAGAAGCGCTGGAAGAAGTGCTTTGTACAGGAAGAACATGGCATTGTTTGTTGCAGAAATTATACAGGACGCGGCGGAGGAGGACGCGGCGGAGGAGGCGGAGGCGGAGGCGAGGGCGGGAAAGAGAGAATTTGAAGAAACTCCTCCTTTTTTTTGCGTTATATAATGCTTGCAACAAGAACTGTTATTGTTATTTATTATTATTATTATTATTATTTTAATTTGTGTCTGGGAAGCTCTGTTTGTGGGGGGTTGGCAAATGGAAAATCAAAGGTTCACGTGCAGTGCGCGTGATGTCTGTGAAATGAAATTAGAAGGGGAAGGAATCGGACGGTTGAGATTGATTTGGAGAAGCAGTTGGGGGACACGTGTAAACTGGTCTCTCCCAACTTTTTGTAAACCTTTTCCCTATTTGATGCTTAGNAAGTTGACGATGCTTACAGAAATCAACTTTGTGCAACGGGTCCAGAAATAATTGAACCTGATGTCCTTTTCAAGCCTAAAAAAAGGAACCCAACAACAAACATGTCAGCCGGAGCTTGATCGGAGCCGAGCTCACCGGAATATATGAATAATTAAAAAGAAAGTAAGTAAGTTCTCATTTAAAACCTTGCAAAGAGAGAGCTGACCCGTCGGAGCCGCCATAGCCGGAGCATATTCAGAAGCTTAAACCCAACTTCCCCACTTTGATTGGTGAACAAGAAACTAATCGACTGCAATGGCGCCGTCGAACAAACGTCGAAAATAAACCAAGTCGATAAATACCTATTTAAAATAAAATTAAAAAAAAAAAACATAATAATAATTAATTAAAATTAATCATTAATTATAAAAAAAAAAAAAGATTTTTCTGGGTCTNAGCTCTGTTTGTGGGGGGTTGGCAAATGGAAAATCAAAGGTTCACGTGCAGTGCGCGTGATGTCTGTGAAATGAAATTAGAAGGGGAAGGAATCGGACGGTTGAGATTGATTTGGAGAAGCAGTTGGGGGACACGTGTAAACTGGTCTCTCCCAACTTTTTGTAAACCTTTTCCCTATTTGATGCTTAGAATATTATTTTAATTGGCTGCCATTAATCCATCTCAAGTCCAAAAACATTTTATTATTAAAAAAAAATGGAGCTTTTTGGATTTCATAATTATTTAATTTTTTTTAAAATTTAATAATTTTAATTTGGGGACGAGTATGAAAATGTATGGGAGAGTGATTGGAAGCTGGGCGATCACAAAGAGTTATGACTTCATACGTCAATTTAGTCTATATTTCTTGAGTTATCATTTATATATATCTCGTTCATGATCACTGTTATTTTGTATCAGTAAATTCTACATTTACCGTATGTAATTTTATTTAACAAGATATAAGTGAATTGACGGATTACACCTTTGAATTAAGAATGGAGTCTGTAGTCGAATTAAGTGCAAGAATAAAATGGACCAAAATTCTATTCTCATTCTCTCAATCAACTTTCTTTCTAATTATTCCATATTATCATTTTCCTTATTTTACAGTTGTTTTTTTGTTTTGTTTTTTTTTTTTTTTGGAAAAAGAGTTAAAAATCTTCTGATGTACTATCATAAAAACATGTGATGGAAATTATAAAAAAACTTGAAGCATAAATAAATAAATAAATAAATAATTACCCAAAAATACTTGATTCTTTCATTTTGAAAATTATTTAATACGTGAATATAACACTAAAGTAAAAGAAAGATACATAAATGAACCGATATCACATTAAATGAAAAAGATTCTAAGACGTACCTTCCTATTTGGTGGCTCAATCATAGAAAGTCTATGATTAAACGTGTTTTATTTGAAGTAATTTTATGTGAGTGAGGACATAGTATATTAGAAGAACTCGTGTTGTTCCGTGGTAATAATCTTCATTCTTAAGAAACGAGGCGTAGATCGAATAAAAGAAGATAAAAATTATAATTGAATGCATATAATAATATTGCATAGTGAATCTGATTGGGATGAGGAGGATGGGGCGGCACAGACCAAGCGCCAAGCGCTTGGGTGGAGGCAGAAAAGGACCATAAGCATCGGCCATCAGCCATCGGCCATCGGCCATTTACGCATTAAATATATATCATATTGTGTTGAGTTCCAACTCCAAATGCAAAGCTTTTTCATTTTTGTGGCTCAAAATCACAGCCCCCCAACCCCTTTGCACTTCCCATACATATATATTTCTTGATGTTGATTGCTACTCAAAGTGGAGCTCAAACTTGATTCCCTTCACCCATGGGGATAGAATCATATGAATTTTTTTTTTTTTTTCATAATGGAAAAATTAATTGTCGTATCTACAAATCTATTATGCAAAATAATAACGTGCAAATATGAACAAAAAAAAAAAAAAATCTTGTCTTCTACCAACGCACTATTTTAATTCCATTGATAAAGTAAATTTATATCACTAAGATTAGACACCCATTAAACAAAAACATTGGAATAGTTAGCTTTGTTTTTAATTAATTATGTGATACTTAAGTTCCTATAGTTTGTTATACGTAAAAAGTTTCTGGATTATCAAACTCGATTATTTTACCCTTGAAGTTTATATTGTTAGCATTCTCGATCCATTCGTCAGATTTTTCATTAATTACAAATGAAATTTTATTGATTTTTTTTTTCTTCTTTTATCTCCGAACTTTCTTTTATGAGATCACACGTTTGTTGGAGAGGAAAACAAAACACTTCTTATAAGAACGTGAAATTTTTTTTCTAATAAATGTGTTTCAAAACGGTAAGAATGGACCGTAAAAAAGAGATAAATGATAAAAATATTTGTTAGGTTTATTAATTACACAATTAGAAGGAAAAAAAAGTTGCCTTACGGATTAATAAAAGAACTCCCGTAGATCAAAAATGCCACAAAATGCAAATTTTTGAGTTTGAAAATCCAACGATCGAGATACAACCTAAGTGGGGACAAATATATATATATATATATTTTTTAATTATAATAATATTATTTTAGTTATGTGTGGATGAACTTAGAGCCGAACATTTTTTTAAGCATATGCCAATTATATTTATGATGTAGATATTTCGGCCAATATGAAACCTAAGATCGATTCCCTTGACTAATAGAATGAATAAAATTCAGTTTGTTTCATAACTTTTTTTTAATTAAGAAAAAAATTATATATGGATTAATAATTTTTTTTTTTTAAAGAAATTAAGACAATATATATATAACAAAAAAAATGGGGTTTAAGTGGAAAAAAAAAGTTTTATTAAAAGAAACATAAAATAAAAATAAAAATAAAAATAAATGGTAATAAAATAGGTTTAAATTAATTAAATTTGGGGGTTAAGTTGAAGAAATCCAATCATTTTATTTGTGGTTGAGAGTTGAGAGAGGTAAGACATTAACTATTTGGCTTTTGCATTTACGATGTGGACTAGCCAAATATATTCCCTTTTGCCAAAGGGAAAATAATATAAAATAAAATAAATTTCATTTTTAATTAATAATTATAAATAGCGTAGAATTTATAGAAGAATTTATTTTATACCAACCTATTACAATATTCTATATTTAAATAATTTAAAATCAAAGCTTTCAAAATAATACTATTACAATATTCTAACTTAATTTTGTCCCATCACTTCCAATTTTGCTACCCACCAACCTGCTATATCCAAATATATATATATATATATATATATATATATATATTACAAATAACTTAACTCCTTAATTATGTTAGTAAATTATATATTTGAGCTATAAATTGAAATAAAATAAATTTAGAATTTTTTTTTATTGAAGATGGAATGTCAAACGTAAACGAAGCGTTTAAAGTAATAAAAAATTGACGTATAGAATATTGGAGCGTTGTTCCAAAGAAAGGGAAACCTAGGAAAGACCAATTGGGAAGAAGGGACCTTCCCGGTCCCTGTCTCTCTCCCCACCTCCTATTTCATTTCTCATCCCCATAGAAAATGGGTAAGGATCGAGCTTTACTTTTAAAAAAAAATAATGGACCATTTTCATTTTCTAATATAATTGTTTTAAGGGTAAAGCACCCTAATAAATCTAATAATATTTCATAAAAAAATATAATATGCGACCTAATTTCTAAAAATTTGAATTTCAATATTACAACATAGTATTTTCCATTTAGTTGACGATAAATTTTTCTCTTGCTCCCTTTCCATCTTTCATTGAAAATTTTTCACTCTATTTTAGGTCGATCTCCATGAATTAAATGGACATTCTCTATTCTACACATTCTGAATAGACCCGTCAACCACTAAATATGTACGATGTTATATAGATTGTGCCCTCTAACTCTTAACACATAGTACGAGTGATTCGTGAATGTTATAGTGCTACTCTGTTATCATTATTCGACCTACAAACTTTGATAGATTTGAAAGAAAATAAACTCGATTCAAATTTTAATTTCCTTTATTTATTTTTTAAAATAACCTTATATTAATGTGAATTATGACACAATTCCCATTATATGACGGGAGATATTTAGGTAAAAGGGCTGCATACTACGAAGCTTTGGTGGGTTTGTAATTAATGTGGTCGACATCCAAAATTATTCAACAAAAACATAAAATTTGTAACATCCTAGTCCCTCCCCTAAAAAAGTCTTCGATTTCGATGTGTCACAAACCATATCATCACATGTCTTTTTCGTTCAGATCTATAATATAAAATTAGTTAAATTATAAATTTAATTTATAAATATAATAGTCGAGTCTACCGCTAGCAGATATTCTTCTTTCTGGTTCATTACATATTATTGTCAGTCTCACAATTTTAAAATGCGTTTGTTAACAGGAAGTTTCTTTAACTAGCCACCATGGGATTCAGCCATCTTCAATAAATGAATAGGACGGTTTAAATCTTTCAACTTTGAAAATAGTACACGTCATTTATAGTCATGCTCACATTTGTTTACGCAAATTTCCGTTCTTTTTTGCTTCACGAGTCATCTTTTTAGTCATGCTCACGATTACTCAAATTTCCATTTTTTTGTTTAGCTTCAAGAGTCATATTTGAGTAAAAAAATGTGTCTTTTTTGGAATTTTTCTTTTGGATTTTCTGTCAAAGTTTTTAAAACATGTCTGCTAGGAGAAGTTTCCATACTCTTATAAAAATATGTTTCGTTCTCACCGAGGTGGGATCTCACACAATCCACCCCCCTTCGGAGACCAGCATCCTTGCTAGCACTCATTCCCTACTCCAATCGATCTGGGACCCTCAATCCAGCCTCCCCCCCCCCCCCCCC
>NC_036657.1:2911102-2915115 GCF_002806865.2 Cucurbita pepo subsp. pepo | reverse complement strand
CCCCCCCCCCCCCCTTCAGGACCCGGCGTCCTTGTTGGCACACCGCCTCGTGTCCATCCCCATTCTAGGCTCAACCTCCTCACTAGCACATCACCAAATGTTTGGCTCTTATACCATTTGTAACAGTCCAACCCCACCGCTAGCCGATATTGTACTCTTTAAGCTTTTCCTTTCGGGTTTTCTCTCAAAGTTTTTAAAACGCTGTCTCCTAAGAAGAGGTTTTCACCCCCTTGTAAAAAAATGTTTTGTTCTCATCTCTATTCGACGTGGGATCTCACACTTATAAACACTACTTTCACTTGTAATTTCTTTATTTCATTATATATTTTTTAACCATGATTTCAAAATTCATGTCATGATTTCGAAAAATTAAACTAAAAAAATCAATTATTACTTTAACACGAGAAAATAAACATAATTTTTATTTGGAGAATTTAAATAAATTTGTGTAAACTATTAGTAGCATTTGAGAGGAAGCAATGGTTTTCAAAGAAACAATAATTTTAAAGACAAAAACGTACGATTTTTGCAAAGAGTTGTCTGAAACATGATGAAATGCAGTAATAGAGCGACACGATTGCCTCATTGTACGTCTCCAAAAACCAAACATTAAAAATAAAAATCTTTTTTTGCTTATTTTCTTAAGAAAATATCGCCGATCACTCGAGAAAAAGAGAGATTATTGTGTTTTGATTCGTCGTTTCTTGTTTAAATTATCAATAAAATATTAATTTAATCTTAATTAGTTGAGCTATGTTCATGTCAACATATGTATCAAACTTATAAAACTACAGATAAATAACGGCTCGCTCTGATAGGTTGCCCCATTCATAAGAAAACAGCCACAAAAACTCAAAAAGCCAACAAGTTTTTAGTTCCACTTATTGAGAATGAATAAAGAACAAAGAAAACCCAAAAGCCAAAAACCAAAAACCAAAAAGGGTATTTATCCTCTTGGTGGTGGTGGAGGAGTTGGTAGGGCTTTGTGGGGAAGCCTATCTTAGTGCTATATATTTTGTGGTTGATATAATGATCAGATATGAAGACCACAAAATCCAACGCCAACTAACCTTACGCGTGCTGCTACTTTCAAGATATTTTGGTCGAGAAGTATATCTTAATAGTATGTTAAGCTATGTTCACGTTCGTAATTTTAGATATCTTTATCAATTTGCTAAAATCGTGGATATTATTTCTACAGATATGATGAAGGTATTTTGATTGAGATGTATATCTTAATAGTATGTTGAACTATGTTCACGTTCGTAATCTTAGATATTTTTATCAGTTCGCTAAAATCGTAGGTATTATTTCTACGGATATGATGAAGGTATTTTGATTGAGATGTATATCTTAATAGTCTGTTGAGCTACGTTCACGTTCGTAACTTTGTATATCTTTATTGACCCACGTGAGTATTATTTATATCCAATTATGTGAAATTTAAATGGATACACTAGATAATCAATATATATATATTTTTTTTTTTTACTCAGTTAATTAGTTTAAAATTCAATATGGGTATGTTTTATAGCTTTTGTTGATGAGAATTGAAATTAATTAATTTAATGTAAGTGAATGATGTGATGGAATCATAAATTGCTTAATATATTGCTCCATTAAACATCAATTGAAAGTAATATTGAAAATTAGATAATTTAATTTGATTACTAACAATAATTTAAATATTAATAATTAATAATAAAATTTTGTGATAAATAGTTAAGATAATACGAAGTATTATTTACATATGTATTAGTTTTTCCCCTTTTTAACATGAAATGTATTGGTTAAAATAATTTCTAAATAAAAATAATTTCTAATGATTAATTAAATTATAGTTCGACCATTTATCCCCATGTATAAAAATCCTACCTATATAGAATCACGGTGGATTAATTTTTTTAAGTTTCATGAATAATAACATCATCGATTCTAAACAGTAAAAACATGTGAAATAGACAAGAATATTAATATCTAACGCATGAAATAGACAATTCCATAAGTTTATTCTTCCCAACTATGAGTACACGTCAAAATCACTATCTTTAAGACTTTCTTTCCTGTCTTACTAATCCATATTTTGAATCCTCCTAAACATAAGGAAGTAAAATTAATCTAAGCTTGATCAAAACTTAAATGTGGTAATGACATCATCAAAGAGATCCTAAAGCCTAAAGTAATATAGTTTGATACTAATATGATTAAAAGCTTAACACCATTCATTCTTATTCAAAATCTCAATTATTTTCACTCACTTTTCAAGCTCGCTACACGTCCAAACTTTAGGGTGTAATTTGATAAAAAGCTTTAACACCGTTAATTTTGATTCAAAATCCCAATAATTTTCTCCCACTTTCAACTTATCCTTTTTTCTAAGATACCTCCAAGAACAAAGTGAGACGAAATGGAGTAGGGTTTAGAACATTTTTTGGCTACAAACTAAGATGATGTGAGATGCCACATCAATTGAAGAGGGGAATGAAGTATTATAAGGGCGAGGAGACCTCTTCCTACCAAATGCATTTTAAAACCTTGAAAGAAATCCCAGGATGGAAAGCCCAAAGACGACAATATCAACTAGCGGGGAGCTGGGCTGTTATAGATGAATACTGAACTTATAACTCGACTGAATAGAAACTTATAGAGACAATATAATATTCTACCCCCGTATATCAACTGAAAAGAAGAAATGAGATTCAACGACTAGAACTTGTGGGTTATAAGTTACAAGCATTACATCTTCCATTTCCTGAATGACATGAATCGGAAAAATTCATAGCTTGTGGGCAGAAAAACTTGTAGGGAATGTGGTGGATGTTGAAAATCAAGCTAACAAGCTACTAAAACCATACAGAAAAACCATGGTCCGCGGCAAGGAGTTCAGTTTGGGAGTTGCGCACATGCACAAAAGCAACAGAATGATTTGGTCCCTTGCACAATGATTCACAATATCTGGACCTCCTTCCTTGATTGCCCAAATGGGTTCTATGTCAATTACCACACCATACTTTTATTTTGTCAAAGCTTGAAATCACTATGAAGAAATAAAATCAAGCTCACTCAAAAAGAGAATCATGAGTCTCAAAAAGTAAGGGAAGTATGCCATAAAAATACTATTAAGGCCACTCTCCGTCCCTTCCCCACCATGGTCACCTCAACTGCATTGCTATCTGATCTAATCATCACCAGCAAAATGCCCTCCGAATGGTCCATTCTCTGTCTCTCCTTTTTCTCTCTCTCTCCCAGTAAAGTCGCTTCTCCCATAAAAAGAAACTTCCCTGGAAGGCGTTCATTGAATCGAAGGAGCTTTCAATAGAATGTCTTCCTAAGAGTGAAGGTGCTAGGGTAGGTCGTTGAGAGTTAGTTTAATATTTTTCAAAATAAGAGAGAGCAAAGGAAGTGAGTCTAGGAACTGCCACAAATAGGAGAATGATTCCCAGAAAATTGTACCCCACAACCTAAAAGAATTCTGCATTTTGATTCCAAATGACTGCTAAATGAGGACAACCTCCTTTGAAAAGCTTTATGAGCCACCAATCTTTGTACGTTGGCACCTGATCCAGAACTATACAAATCAAGACGTATCCAAAAATGAGTTGATCCAATTTGACAACCTTTCCTTTCTCACAGAAAAAATCATTCGGTGAAAAATTTTGAACTCAAGAAGGGTTCCTACATAGTGGTGACCTATCTAAGATGTTAAGTTTTCTCAGAGAGGCATGTGAGCTAGCCTGGCCCTGAATACTCACACGTTATTTCCTTTTAGGGGAAAAACATCTAAACCGAAAAAGTTTTAATAAGATTTAATGGGGATCGGTACCTGAAAGCAATAATTGGTAGTCTAAAAAGATGGGGAGCAAAGAACTGTATAAAACCACCATTAGGCTGTGAAGTATATAAACCAGATGAAGAAAAAGAAGAGCACATACAACAATCAATAGCAAAAGTCCATGTAGACCAAAGAGTAGCAAACACCACTCATGGATGGATGAACCCTGACCCCCCCCGCC
>NC_036657.1:2794666-2911094 GCF_002806865.2 Cucurbita pepo subsp. pepo | reverse complement strand
TTTTTTTTTTTTTTTTTTTTTTTTTTGGAAGATGCTGAGTTCTCGTTAACTATTTTGCAAGAAATACGAATGTTCAACATAGGAAGTGCATGTATCTATAATCAAAATCGAACTAATTAAATATTGTCAAGCTTTTGAGTGTGCAGTGTAACTTTTAACTGGTACAAGAGAGATAGCAAAAAGAAAAACAGAAGTTTAGGACGTACAGCTGAAAAACAACAATAAAACATGTTACACTTTAGCTTTTCCAGCCTGCTGAGATTGAATCCTCTGCTGTAACTTCAATATCTGCAAAACAGCAAAACAACAATGAGCAATTGAATTGCGAAGTATTTCAGCAGTTTATCCAAGAACAAACGGTTT
Organism: Cucurbita pepo subsp. pepo; assembly: GCF_002806865.2. Classification (NCBI taxonomy): domain Eukaryota; kingdom Viridiplantae; phylum Streptophyta; class Magnoliopsida; order Cucurbitales; family Cucurbitaceae; genus Cucurbita; species Cucurbita pepo. The sequence continues at coordinate 2,910,731 of NC_036657.1, read as the reverse complement.
ATACAAAACCAATGAATAATTGTGCTGAAATAAGGAAGAACTTTTTGTTTCTAGAACGATTATGACAAAAGAAGCCTTTATCCCATTCAGCCTATTCTCAATGTTAACCATTACACTCACTAATTCATCATGAAAACGATCAGTGCCAGAATGATAGCCTCGTTCTTTTTTTCCCAGTGTTCAAGTAGATGCCATTTTTCGAATTGATTCATAATTAAATAGACGTGACATATTGGGTTCTGCAGTATTGCCTTTAACTTCAATCTAAACAAACTTTCACATAAATTTTGCACAATGTAAGAAGTACAAGTTTGTATTCAAAATTTGAAGACGTGCAAATTTACTTTATACTGTTCAAAATGAGCATCCATCAGATAAATAATCTGCATTTAAGTTTTGGGACTGAGAGAACAGAGTTTTCTTTGAATTTTTATTGCTAGAATTCAGAAACAAAATTTATGGCCCCTCACATGCTCTAGAAAGTCCTCAATTTTGGCAAGAAGTTCAGTCTCTCTCTATTCTAGTTTCTGGTTATTGGATGGTGATTCTAGTGTTTCTCAATGTTCTCACTAGAGGTCCAAGACTGGACCCCCAACTAGAAGTATGCGCCCTACCTAACGATTTTATTTATTTTTGGATTAAAACAAGAGAGAAAAATGAAAAATATAAGGCCATACAAAAAACCAAGTCCATAAAAGGGAGCCCTACTCAAGAAAGGGGTTTAATTGTACAAAGTAGTACCTATAGAATAGTTACAAAAGATCTTCAATAAGGATATTCGAAGAGAAATATGAAATCTAACAAGGGACAAACATCACTAGGGTCTCTCTTCAACCACCAAATGCCCTATTATTCCTCTCTCACCAACGCTCCCCCAAAATAGCACACAACCCAACAAGCCATAAGAACCTGCCTTTCTCACAAAAAAGTAAATGGAGGAAGACAAAAAAGTAAATGGAGGAAGAACTCCACAAACATATCACTAGTGACCCCATGAGAGAATTCCACACGGATCTCGCGAACTCACATCTCCAAAGAATGTGATTCAAGTTTTCCTTCATTGTCTAATAGAGAATACAACAAAACAGGTCAACCAATAAGGGCAACTTCATCAAAAACCAATCCAAGTGTTAACTCATTCATGTAAAACTTGTTAGGTAAGAAGCGTAGCTTCCTTTGGGAACTAAATCCTCTAAAGAACATAAGAGACATATTTCCTAGCGAGAGAAGGGTCCATCAAACAACGAAAGAAAGATTTACAAGGGAATTCTTTCTAAGGGTTGAGACTCCAAACACAAGCATCAATTCTCCCGAGCCCAAAATCAATCTCCCCAATCAAAGACAAAAGAGAGAGACAACATTTGTTACTCCCCCCCCCCCCCCTATATACATACCCTTGAAATTCAGCGAATTACCATCAATTCTTTTTCTTTCAAGAAGCCTAAGTTCTAGTCAAATTACAAATGCTAATTAAAAAAAAAAAAAAAAAAAAAAAAAAGGAAGATGCTGAGTTCTCGTTAACTATTTTGCAAGAAATACGAATGTTCAACATAGGAAGTGCATGTATCTATAATCAAAATCGAACTAATTAAATATTGTCAAGCTTTTGAGTGTGCAGTGTAACTTTTAACTGGTACAAGAGAGATAGCAAAAAGAAAAACAGAAGTTTAGGACGTACAGCTGAAAAACAACAATAAAACATGTTACACTTTAGCTTTTCCAGCCTGCTGAGATTGAATCCTCTGCTGTAACTTCAATATCTGCAAAACAGCAAAACAACAATGAGCAATTGAATTGCGAAGTATTTCAGCAGTTTATCCAAGAACAAACGGTTTATACAAAACCAATGAATAATTGTGCTGAAATAAGGAAGAACTTTTTGTTTCTAGAACGATTATGACAAAAGAAGCCTTTATCCCATTCAGCCTATTCTCAATGTTAACCATTACACTCACTAATTCATCATGAAAACGATCAGTGCCAGAATGATAGCCTCGTTCTTTTTTTCCCAGTGTTCAAGTAGATGCCATTTTTCGAATTGATTCATAATTAAATAGACGTGACATATTGGGTTCTGCAGTATTGCCTTTAACTTCAATCTAAACAAACTTTCACATAAATTTTGCACAATGTAAGAAGTACAAGTTTGTATTCAAAATTTGAAGACGTGCAAATTTACTTTATACTGTTCAAAATGAGCATCCATCAGATAAATAATCTGCATTTAAGTTTTGGGACTGAGAGAACAGAGTTTTCTTTGAATTTTTATTGCTAGAATTCAGAAACAAAATTTATGGCCCCTCACATGCTCTAGAAAGTCCTCAATTTTGGCAAGAAGTTCAGTCTCTCTCTATTCTAGTTTCTGGTTATTGGATGGTGATTCTAGTGTTTCTCAATGTTCTCACTAGAGGTCCAAGACTGGACCCCCAACTAGAAGTATGCGCCCTACCTAACGATTTTATTTATTTTTGGATTAAAACAAGAGAGAAAAATGAAAAATATAAGGCCATACAAAAAACCAAGTCCATAAAAGGGAGCCCTACTCAAGAAAGGGGTTTAATTGTACAAAGTAGTACCTATAGAATAGTTACAAAAGATCTTCAATAAGGATATTCGAAGAGAAATATGAAATCTAACAAGGGACAAACATCACTAGGGTCTCTCTTCAACCACCAAATGCCCTATTATTCCTCTCTCACCAACGCTCCCCCAAAATAGCACACAACCCAACAAGCCATAAGAACCTGCCTTTCTCACAAAAAAGTAAATGGAGGAAGACAAAAAAGTAAATGGAGGAAGAACTCCACAAACATATCACTAGTGACCCCATGAGAGAATTCCACACGGATCTCGCGAACTCACATCTCCAAAGAATGTGATTCAAGTTTTCCTTCATTGTCTAATAGAGAATACAACAAAACAGGTCAACCAATAAGGGCAACTTCATCAAAAACCAATCCAAGTGTTAACTCATTCATGTAAAACTTGTTAGGTAAGAAGCGTAGCTTCCTTTGGGAACTAAATCCTCTAAAGAACATAAGAGACATATTTCCTAGCGAGAGAAGGGTCCATCAAACAACGAAAGAAAGATTTACAAGGGAATTCTTTCTAAGGGTTGAGACTCCAAACACAAGCATCAATTCTCCCGAGCCCAAAATCAATCTCCCCAATCAAAGACAAAAGAGAGAGACAACATTTGTTACTTCCCTATCGTACAACAAGTGATGGAACCCAAAGGAGAAGGAAACCAGACTCCCCGACCAAACTAAAATATCAGTCACCAAACAATTTTTAAAGAAAGACAAATGATAGAGATGGAAAAATGTCAAGCAGATGGGTCTATCCCCAACCCACTGATCTTCCCAAAAATATGCTTCCTTCCCCTCCCCCATCACAGAATGAACTGAGTGGGAGAAAGAAGAGAGCTTGTTAGAAATATTCTTCCGCAGGTTTCAATAAGTGTCTTTAACCTCACTCGACAACCTCTCAAAAGGATAAGGGTCATACTTGATAGCGATAATCCTATGCATTTAGCTAACAAAGCTTTTTTAGAGTTGTTAAATTACCAATTTCTAACCCCCCAGGTTCACATGGTTCCCAATGATCCCCCACCTAACCAAGTGCACTCCTTTTCCTTCTTCCACTCATTCCCAAAGGAAACTTCGCATAAGCTTCTCAATATTCTTACAAACCAAGCACAAGGCCCCAAATAGGATGAAGTAATAAATAGGAATACTACTCAGCACCCAGCTTTGGAGAAAAAACATTTCCTCCAAGAAGCCGATCTTTTTTTAACTTTGTCCACCACTGAGTTCCAAGAAATAGATTTGAAATTATTTCCAAGAGGGAGACTTTAGCAAGATGAGGGAAAGGATCCTATATCACAGCCCACCACGTCTGCCATCTACTAATGAATCACAATTGAGCCTCCTAATCTGATACTTACTCCTATTAATCTTAAGCCTATGGCTTCAAAGAAAGACAAAAATATTGTTTAAGATGAAGAATAGGCTCTCCTTACCATGGAAAAAAACAAAAAAGGAAAAAAAGTGTCATCAGAAAATTTAAGGTTGGATAAATCCACATTCTCCTTCAGACCTCAAAGGGCTCAATAATTTTTCCTTCAACGTTGTTGAAAACAAGCCTGCTCAAAACATCCACAACAAGCAAAATAAGAAAAGTGGATAAATGGTCTTCCTGTCTAAGGCTTCTGGGAGCCTTGATCTTACCCCCTCGGACCCCACTTTAGGAGAAAAGAGTAACTCATATTCCTCGTACAACTCCACATCCACATCCTCCACTTCAAACCGTTTCTTTCCAAAACTTTATCCAAGAAAGTCCAATCGACGTGATTGTAGGCCTTTTCAAAATCAATTTTGCAAACCGGTAAATTGCATCCTATTATTAACACTATCGAGCCATCCCTTCAAGAAGAAGAAAAGGCTCCTTTGAATACATATGGTTAAAGCCTTCTTTTGGGCTACTTGGACTGAAAGGAACCACAGGGTCTTTGCAAAGAGAACAGCAATCTTATGCTAGATCTTTTTTTACAACTTTATCTTCTTCACCAATTTCCAGGTGTAAATTGTCTCTAAGTTCTCATTCTTATAGCTTATAGCTTTATATTTGCTTTAAGAAGTTTATTGTAACGCCTGTAGATCGAGGCATCTCTAACCCTCTTTTCTTAATTTCATACATCAATTATTTAACTCATTTATAGAGGAAAAGAAACACGTAAGATTTTTTTAAAAAAGTAAATAAAAAAAAATAAAATAAAATAAGAACTGGCCCTATGATCTCATAAAGAGGAAGAACCCTATTTAATCATTTATGGAGGAACCATAGAAAGATCTTATGAAACAAAAAGGAAAAGCATGAACTCTATTCTCTCGATGTAGGCATTCTTTTTCTCATTTTTTTAACTTCTAGTCCTCAATGCTTCAATTCGGAAAGGACTTCGAAAACTAACTATTCGGTCCAACTTCAATTATTTCTTCATGAGTTCAACCTAGATGAAAACCTAGATGAAAGGTAGCAGACAGGAAAAGGCCATGCATCTTGAACTTAGTTTCATGTCGAGGAAAAGAAGGAAAAGAGGATGAGGCAGCATGCTAAAAAAAAAAAAAACTTCTCTAAATTTAGTCATTTTCTCAATTTGCCTACGGTTTTAAATCAAGTTCAGATTTCAGTTTCTCTGTTTTCAAACTTTTTTCTCCAGACACATTTTACAGCCTTGTGTATTCAACATATCTGAAGACAAGAAATCACTTCTGGATCCTCCAAGAAACAAGCAAGAATCAGGCACAAAAAATGTTTTATTCTTTTCTTTTGGGGTCCTGCAAATATCAGTCGAAGGTGAGCTTTAAGATCTAAAGAAGTATGAAAGGTACAAACCGCATCTCTCTTGCTATTTTGCTTCTCTTCCAAATCTTGAAGGGCTGAATCAAGACGTTTCCTGAATTGTGAAAAAATCATTGAATTAATACACAATTATTAAGGTATATGGAAGTGGAATGTTGCGATTGATAAAGAATAAAATGTAAGGATATAGATTGGAAGGTTTTCTTTTAATAATGTCCTTCGGTAGAGGTTTCCTCTACTTGAACCTCTAGTTAGTAACTTTTCTTTTGTTTGGAAGTATATGTTCTCTTTTTTAAAAAATAAATAAATTAAAGATGAAAGGAACCAGCTCCTACCAAATAGACTCAGATTTTGCTATTACCAAACAAAATATTTTCTTAAACAATAAACAAAACTTTTCATTGAACAAATGAAAAGAGATGACTGCTCAAATGATAAAAACTCACAAGAGAGTGAATAAATATCATTACAATGGAAATAGAAAGGCAATCTAGTTAATATGTATATCATAGGATGAAAAATAAGCATAAGATTTAAAAAAGGAGCATGAAGATAGCATGACAGCCTGCTGTTTCAAACCGATCAACCCAAGGAAGATGTCTTTCTTAAAAAAATCTTATGTTCCTTTCCGACCACAATTCGATAAGAGAACTTCTTGCCACAGAAATTCAAATTCATAATAAATGTGGGTTTTTTTCCATATATGATCCAACTAAAAGCTTATGAATCTTCAAGAAAGGGAGTTGATAGAGTAGAACTCCAGAGTAAATGACATGTGATGAAAAATGCTATCAACATTTCAAATGAAGAATCAAATAGCAGACATGTCATTAAAGTTGAGTCAAATTTCCTTGGCAGTTGCCCATCATGGGATGGCAAAAGAAGTGATCATTGGCTAGTGAATGGGGTCAGCTTGGCAAAGAACCTATATGCAAAGAAGTGTCCACTGGCTACTGAATAATTTGGAGATCTGTAGGCATGCCTGCATCTCCCCCATTTTTGTTCCAGCTTCCTCAACAATAAATAATCCCATAGGTCTTACCATGCCTCTAAAGGTTGTAAACAAGGTGTTTCTCTTGCTCCGTTTCTTTTCATGGTCAAACTCAAAGCTAATGTTTCAGAAAGTATGCTCGGCAAGGTATGCAAATTGATACTCTCAAAGGGGTTGTTTATAGGCAAGGACAATATCCATATCAATCAGATGAAACTGTCTAAGGACACCACGCCCTTCTTGTCTCCTCCATCTTGCTTCCAGAAAAATCCAACATAGTTTCAACATATACAAAGTCCATAACATGATCAGCTATCTATGGCTAAGATAGAGCCATCCAAAAGGTAAAGAAAACACTTAAGTATATATATTTTATTAGGTAATTAGTCTGATGAAGGTTCTCAAATGGTTGTTGCTATAGTATTATTATCACTACTATCCATGAACTAATAATGTAAACGGAAAAATAAAGAAAAAAACATACAATTCTGCAGAAATGTAATCAATTCTCTTGCGAACATTGGCATTTGCTTCTGCCAAATCTTGCTTAACGAGCACTGGACCAATCAGTTTATATACATTTGCGTCATCTTTAAGTAGATCCAATTCCTGCATACAAGGAAGAAAATCAGGAAAAAAAAAAAAAAAAAAAAAAAAAAAACAAGTTCACACATAGTAACAATGAATGAGAAAAATGTCCGCTGATAAGAATGGCTCAAATTCTTAATGTATACCAGATTATATAAATGTAAAGAAATTCCATAATCTAAACCACATGTCAAATAAAGTGAAAAACATGCCCTGAAGGCTTGCCCTCCTTACTACAGAACTATGCACAAGCATACAGTTTAATCTACAAGGGAAACAGGTCAGAGGCGTGGAAAAACCTTAAGGACGAGCTCGTTCTCACCCAGCTGAATAGTGTACTTCTTCCTAATTTGGTGGTTCTTCGCAATATCTGAAAAATCCATTACCACGTTAGGCTTTTCGTGAAAGAAAATTGACAGTATCGAATCCAGATAGAACAGGCAACACAGTATATGGATTGAAATATTGATGTTTCAATAAATCGTGCTAATCGAATGAACATGGAGGAAACGAGAATCGATTAGAGACTTGCCTTTCTGTAGCTTGCTGAGATCGTTGGCTTTCGTCTCCAGCTCGCGCTGTAGCTCTCGAACAGCACTTGTGGAACCCATTCTCGATGAATCGTCGACTTCCTCCGTTGCCTAGGAAACTTGCGCGCGGTAGGCTGCTCAGTTACTAGTTTATTAACAATTTTAAATTGGAAAAAAAAAAAATGTATAGGTTAAAATATAGTTTATTATTTTTATTTTTTATTTTATCATTATTATTATTATATATATAAAAGATAAAAGTATATCTTTGATCTCTGCGTTTTATTTATTTGTTAAAAAAGAAAAAGAAAAAAAAAAACCAAAAACTTTAATAATATAATATTTTAGGTTAAATTTTCAATTTATTTTTGCAACGTTAAAATAAATGTCGTATAATATTATAAAGATTTGGTAAATAAAACAAAATAATTAAATATTAAGTATTTAGTAAATAACAAAAATATAACTCGAGTGTATGTATAAACACATTTTAACTAATGGGTCGTGATATTTCACATATATAATATTGATCACACTCACGTATAAATTTTTACGTCATTTATATGGATGTTTGTCTCGACTCACATAGTTGCATCGGTTCACATCAACTAATTCATTAAACACGAGAAAATTAAACGACAAAATATCAAAGGTAAATTAATTATATATTAAAAATTTACGGAAACTTTTTTATTGCCTAATCCAAAGAAATGCCTTTCCATGAAATATTGGGCCCGTGCACGATCATACTCCTACGTAAATATATAATTTAGGGAGGTTTCATTTGATTTTTCAAATTTATAATATTATTTTTAAGATTTTAAATGAATTAGTTGTCTAGTATGGTGTTGATGAGCATATCAGTTGCAACTTTTTCAACCGACCACAAATTACTTTAAGTTTAGTTCTAAAGCTATAAATAATTTATTCCGGTTGTGCTTTAATATAAAAAATTTGGATCTTAAATGAAAGTTGCATATTATGTTTCTCAAGTTACGAGCGTGTTCCGCTGCATTTTTTGATCTTAAATGAAAGTTGCATATTATGTTTCTCAAGTTACGAGCGTGTTCCGCTGCATTTATTGTATTTAGACTTGCATGTTATGATCATTGAAGTAGTCTCGAGATTAAGCTATATTGTGGAGTGATTCGAATCACGAGTTTATAAACAAATTTTATAGATTTATTGTATTTAGATTTGCATGTTATGATCATTGAACTTATTGTGGAGTGATTCGAATCACGAGTTTATAAACAAATTTTATAGATTTATTGTATTTAGATTTGCATGCTATGATCATTGAACTTATTTGTCAACAAGCTCAACCCAGATCCACGGCTAGCAAATATTGTTCTATTTGGGCTTCCTCTCAAGGTTTTAAAATGGGTATGTGGGGAGAAGGTTTCCACACCCTTATAAATTGTAGGTTGTTCTTCTCCCCAACCAATGTGAGACATAATCAAATCTCAAAAGTTTTATAACAAAACGAGGACGAAATTAGAAGGAGAAAACTTTTGAAGAGGAGGAGTATGTAATTGTTGTATTTAAAAATAAATTAAAGTATTTAAGTAAAAAAATCAATATTCAGTATATATATATATATATACTCAGAAAAATGTTAATGTATAAACTAAATATAAAATTTAATTAAACAAAATATGNTTTTGATCTTAAATGAAAGTTGCATATTATGTTTCTCAAGTTACGAGCGTGTTCCGCTGCATTTATTGTATTTAGACTTGCATGTTATGATCATTGAAGTAGTCTCGAGATTAAGCTATATTGTGGAGTGATTCGAATCACGAGTTTATAAACAAATTTTATAGATTTATTGTATTTAGATTTGCATGCTATGATCATTGAACTTATTGTGGAGTGATTTGAATCACGAGTTTATAAACAAATTTTATAGATTTATTGTATTTAGATTTGCATGCTATGATCATTGAACTTATTTGTCAACAAGCTCAACCCAGATCCACGGCTAGCAAATATTGTTCTATTTGGGCTTCCTCTCAAGGTTTTAAAATGGGTATGTGGGGAGAAGGTTTCCACACCCTTATAAATTGTAGGTTGTTCTTCTCCCCAACCAATGTGAGACATAATCAAATCTCAAAAGTTTTATAACAAAACGAGGACGAAATTAGAAGGAGAAAACTTTTGAAGAGGAGGAGTATGTAATTGTTGTATTTAAAAATAAATTAAAGTATTTAAGTAAAAAAATCAATATTCAGTATATATATATATATATACTCAGAAAAATGTTAATGTATAAACTAAATATAAAATTTAATTAAACAAAATATGAAGACACTAAATAAATTGAAATTACGCAAAAACAAAAATAAAGGAGGAGTATTTTCGTAATTTAGCCTAAAAATGAATAAATAATAAAAAAAACAATAAAAAGACACCATCGTGCGATACGTCGGCGGTTACGGGTCACGTCGGAAGCACCGTAAAAATCGCAATAAAGAGACGCATTTCAGCTCGTGTTGTTTTTTTCCTTTCATTTTCGCGGCATCTCAAACTCCTTTTGTTGGTTTCTTTCACGTTTTCTGTTTAGCAACATTTTGGCGACGCGCCTCCTCGCGCGTGGAAGTTAGGAGTTTTGTGAATTTGCTGCGGGCGACCATGGCTGCATAGGAAGCTCCAAAATGCTTTGAATTCATATACCACCTTCCTCCTTTTTTTTTTTTTTTCTTTTTTTTTNCTTCCTTCTATATTCTTAGATCTGATGCTTCGGCTCATCGTTTTTCTCGTTTGTAACGATGCTTTCTTCTTCTCATACTTTGAATCTTCGTCTCCACGATCACCACCGTCGTTCAAGGCTCTTCCGATGGCAGTCGTGGTTCGACAATCCCGTAGCTACAAGGAATTCCACCAGTTTTTCGATGGCGCGTTTCTATACAGATTTGTATTACGGCGTCAAGGTGAGTTTTGCACTTGATCATTTCCAGCGAGTTGTAATATGTTTGCTATTTGCTCAATCCATGTTTACCTTTGGAGATTTTTTTTTTTTTTTTCGGTGATTTAGACGGCTCAAATGAGTTATTAGAAACAGAAAGGGAGCGGGAATGAAAGGAAATAATATATTTTGAATTAACCATCAACCAAAAGCTTAAGCTATATTACAATGTTTCAAATATGAGAACTATGAAGCCCGATTGCTAATATAAGGAAACAATCCAGCAAAAGGCTGAAGCAGTAAGTTTAATTATATCAATACTTTAGCCATAAATAATCTAAGTCGAGCAAAACAGAGGCTTTGGAAGCCTGATTGCATATGTAAGGAAACCACTATTTCAATCAGAACTATCATAATTAGCATTCGTGGTTGTTTTTCAACCTTGCTGCGGGTGTATATTCGTTTTCTATTGCTTTGTTGTTTCAAAATGAAAATTTTCATTTTTTATAAAATGATGTTGCTATTCTCAACATCAGTTAGTTTGAGCAAATGTTGAAACTTAGATACTTAATTTTGCTTCTTATGTGCAGCTAAGAACATTGACGGTTCATAAGACTCGGCACTATCAACCACGTTGCATTACTGAAGTTAGAGCCTTCGATCAGGTATGTTCATCCATAATCGTGTTTGATTAAATTTTATCTGGATGATTGAGGGTTGCACATGTTGATATGAGGTTCTGGGGTCAACATGATAACGATAACTAATGACTTACTCGACGTCATCTGTGAAAGCCATGCTGGTTATTATGTTCTTTTAGAATAAGGGAATGAATATTATATCCTTCCTCCTTGCAATTGCAAATTGCTGGACAAATAATCAAACTTTCAGATCTAAAAAGAGATGAAGAAATTGTTGATGGATTGTTATTCGCAACTGAACTGCAATCATTTCCTTTAGCTCTGTTCTCTTGTAGGAACCAGATAACCGTAAAAGTAAAACTGGCTGAGCTGTTTTTGGGAAATAAATATTTTGAAAGTTGTCTAAACAGTGGCATACTAGTTCCACTCTTGGACGGCTAAGGCTTCTTATCTTTGGATTGAAGCCTCTGGAAATTTGAGAAGGAAAATAGGTTCTTTTTGTAAGTGGAAATATTTAACATCATTGTACTAATATGCACGTGACTTTCTTTAGGATTCATTTGATTTTGGCATACCCTCGCTTGACCACTTCAGTGACAATGAGGGGACTACTTCTGGATTTGAGCCTCTATCCAGTGATGGCGATGACAGCGATTCAGATATGATGCTAAATCCAGTTTCAGATATTGATTTGCCTACTGTATCAGTGCAACACGATGATGCATTGACAGTGGCTGCCCACCGGATGGCAATGCTCAGTAGAGGACGTCAGAAACACAGGTGATGGACCATTAGTTGTTTACTTCGATGGAATGGACTCTTCTTCACGTATGTGTTTACACTTCATAATTAGTAACAAAAAAAGAAAACAGCGAAACACAGCTGAAAACAAGCTCCTTTCTGAAAGCCTCCGTTTCAGTACACTCCATTTCACCTACTCATCTTGTTTTTCTACATGAGCAATGAATTAATTTGCTATCCATTTGTCTTTAATTCTAGGTGCTTGACAAAGTAGTTGAGATTTTTCATTAAAGTCCCATCATTTTGTCTTTAATTTTAGGTGCTTTGTTTGATCTTGTCGTATCCATCCAATGTCATCTCATTGTTGCTCCTCTGGTGTCATAATTGCAATATACATGTAATTGCTAGTTTAGACTCCTCTGGTGTCATAATTGCAATAAATCATAATGGTCATCTATATATTGTTAATTTTCATAAGTTATCCAAAAAAACCATGTAGAGTTGATATATTGAGAGCTTCAACTAAGGAAGGATTTTTAAGTATCCACATATACGTCATGTGATCCATTTTATTAGGAGCATGCAAGTGTGTTAGATGATTAAGGTGGTCAGATGCTTCAAATTGAAAGAAATTTAAACAGTATGAAGTTTTCATGCAAATCTGTCTGATAATTTGCTTGCCGAGAATGAGATTATCCCCCAACTTTTGCAATATGTTGTGTAAGGCCTAAGATTGAAAAAGGTCAAACTTCTGATCTAGATTTCTTTTCTTGGGGTGGCAGTACTTAGGATGAAGTTAAAAAGAACAATGCCTGACCTATATCCATCGTATATGTTGAAAGGTTATAAAAGTTTTTAGCCGCTTTTAGCATTTATTCTATTTATCTGTGCTCATTTTCCTATTTTAGTTTATTTGGATGGTTTATTAATAATTTCTTTCTAAACGGTTCCAATCTGTGGATAGCATATCTAATAAATGAGTAACATGCTTTTTTTTTTTTTTTTTTTCTGGTTTGACGTTGGTCTTATTGTGGTNTTTTTTTTTTTTTCTTTCTGGTTTGACGTTGGTCTTATTGTGGTTGTCTTCAGGATCAGACATGGTCTTTTTACAAATACAGGGCTGATAGCTTTCTTGACGGCTCTTCTTCTCTATGTGGATTGGTGTGCGTGGCGAACTGTTCGACTCCCTCTAGGGCCATTTCATCTTACTGGCCCTTTTTTGATATCGGCCTTTTTAGCCGCATGTGCAGGCTATATTTTTGTTCCAGTACTCTATCAGCTTAAGGTTTACCAAATTACGAGGCAAGAAAGACCTGTTAGACACGCGTTAAAGAGAAAGACGCCTACTATGGGTGGATTGTTTTTTGTGCCAATTGGTATAGCTGTTGCTAAACACTTTACTGGTTTTTCTTCCGCTGAAGTTTCTGGAGCATCACTGGCAACTTTAGCATTTTTTGCTATTGGAATGGTAGATGATATCTTAAGCTTAATCAGGACTCACAAGTGTGGTTTGAGTGCGTGGATCAAAATTTTTCTGCAGGTGAGACTTGTAACTCCCCTTCTCGAACTAGGTGGGTTTTTCACAGCCTGAATAAGTTCTCTTCTGTTGGTATTTTACAGGCAGCTGTTGGAATGTGGTTTTCTTTTTGGCTCCAAGATGCAAGTATATCATCTCCTTACAGCATGTATACTTTCTTGTACTAATCTGACCACCATTTTCTGATGGTAACTCACATATGAAAAGAGACTAACTCTCAAAAGATGCAAACTCTCTAAGGGAGTGAAATTGAAAACAGAAAATGATAAACAAAGAGACTTACAACGAAAAGAAATAGGCATTCCAGCTAAAACATAAAACTTGTAAAGAGAAATGGACGGCAAGCTTAAGAAGAGAACACCGTGAAAAAGTCTTGAGACGGCTGAAGCAAGGTGATCTAACCGAGGGAGGAGCTTGATATGTGGGAACCTTTGGTTTCTTTCGAACCATTAACTCTGAAAAGCTGAATATCATGTTAAATAAAAGCACCAAAAAATTAACAACTATGTCCTAAAACTTTGCATTGGTGAGGAACCAATTCAGAGTAAAGACACGTACACGTACTGATGTAAGTAGTCATTACCGAATAAAGCACATGTTATTTGGATGTAGCATATAGAATATCCTAAAATGGGAAGCCTTTCAACCGACTTGTTTACTAGTGAGTTATTTAATATGATTACCAGGGAAATTTTCCACAACTGTTGCTTACTATATAAATGAACGTCGTGTTTCTACAAGCCACAGTGTCATATTGAAGGAATTGGGGAACTTGATTGGTATATTTTAAGTTATAAGCAGGTATTTACCTTTGTTAGACTGCCTACTGCGTTAACTTGATTGGGGACTTTGAATTAGACTGTCTACTGCGTTATGAGAAGCTCCACCTCTTGATTTCTAGGCATGTCATTTCATTAACCTGTACTCAATTTCTTCTCTTGTTTCCTTGCTTGTTTTTTGGCTCTGCATTTGATCAAATTAGGTGGCCTGATTCTGACGGTACTTTTTCTTTTCAAATCTTGCTTATTTATTTGTCTGGGATTCTGAAAGAAAATTGTCTGGGATTTTGAAAGCTAGATATCTGGATTATTAGTTTTCCTGTAGTCTGATGACATGCATCCAACATACTCTTTTTTCATTTATTGTTCATGAAATATTTGCTTATACTGAATTCTAAACTTTATTTGTTGGCTATTTTGACTACGTATGTCATGTTTGTTTATTTTGGCATTCTCGTTGCTACCAAAAAACAGAACCGTGCACTTTTAGTGAACAAAACTTTTGGTTTTAAATGCAGGAAAATGTTGATTCCTATGCCTGCACCTCTTGGCCTTGTATTCCTTGGAAAATGCTACATGTGGTTGACTTCGTTTTGTTTTGTTTCCATGGGATATGGAATAAACCAGACGGATGGTCTTGATGGACTTGCTGGCGGGACTGCTGCATTGGCCTTCATTGGGATGGCTATTGCGGTGCTTCCAATATCTTCTGGTTAGTACTACAGTCTTGAGCTATTTTTCGTTTTTCTTTTTCTGGAAAGTGATGAACTGTTTTCAACATTATTTGTGTATTTGGGACATAAAATCCTGTCATAAAATAATGAAAATTGATTGAATCTTCCTTGCATCTCATTTGACCACAATATTATGCTGGGTGTTTATTAGGGTGCATAAGTGAGCGAGATAGAGATTAGCTATGAGTGCAAAATATTCTGCCACTGGTAATATTCTTCATTTTTTTTTTCACTTCTAAGAGAGAGAGAGAGAGAGAGAGAGAGAGAGAGAGAGAGAGAGAGAGAGTAGCTATAAGCACACTATTCTTTTATTCTATAAAATTATGCAGTCTGGTTATATTTCCTAACATCGTTTTATAAGCAAGAAACTGGATTCAAGCTTGCAAATTGGTCCTAGACATCCATCATTTTTTAATATGAGAGTTCCCTCAATACTGAAATACTGATTTGTATGGAAATTTCAAACCAGACCTTTCCATATTTGGAGCATCAATGTCTGGAGCTTGTGTTGGTTTTCTTTTGCACAACCGATTTAAGGCCTCTGTATTTATGGGTGATACTGGATCCTTTGCACTCGGTGGAGCATTAGCTGCAATGGCTGCCTGCAGTGGAATGTTTTTCCCACTATTCATCTCTTCACTAGTTTTTGTATTAGAAACATCATCAGTTATCTTGCAGGTATGTTCCTACTCTAACTAGTTGTTTCATTTTCTAGAACAATAAAATCACACCCATAGCCCAAGGAGCTGACATAAAACTGCCACAAGAAAGATCAGATACAAGGGAAGTGTAATCAAATAAATCTTTTGAGAGGATGCACCACAAATAAGCCAAAAATTTATCTAGTCCCGCTCCCACAAAATTTCTCTCGTTTCGCTCAAACCTTTTATCCGAACCGAAAAAATATCTGATTGTTCTATTTTCACTGGTTCTTCTTTCTGATTGTTTTTCTTGCCTGAAATGAGTCACAAGAAATTCATAATAAGGAAACCGAGCTGTGTTATGAATGACAGCACAAGAATTAAGAGTTCAGATTTTATATCAAAATCATACAAACATAAACACAGTTTACTTGTATGTAGTACTGCGTCGCTCTTTGTTGTACATATATATTTTTGGTGACAAGAACCATATTGGCTCGGCATATTCTAATGTTCCTGGAAACTTACAGTGTATCCAACTGTTCAACAATTTCAGGCGGTATACTTCAAGATGACAAAAAAGTTCCATGGAGCTGGGCGTCGCATTTTCCAAATGGTGCCATTTCATCATCACCTGGAGTTATGTGGCATCAAAGAACCATTCATTGTTGCTGGGGCGTATACAGTATCGTCCATCTTGGCACTGGTCGCAGGTTATGTTGGCCTTATTTCAGCCTAGTTTTTCAAGTTAAACATATGGAATGGAAGAATTAAACTTTTTACCTCTTCGTTAAGAGCATATGTCTTTAACAAGGTTTGTTTAGGTTGCTCTTAACACTATGATTAACACCCAATTTTGTAGTTATAAAAGATTCAAATTATATACTCTTTTATAAGAACAAATTAAATCAAATCGTTTGCTTAGAAGAGTTGGGTTATATGTATGTATAGCTGCAGAATTTGTTGAATATATTGATTTTTACCCTTCTTTTTTGTGTAGTTTCTTTTCATTTTACCTTCATTTATGCTTGTTTATCCAGGGTTTGAGTTTGAGTAAATATTATAATCGGTTATGAAAATTAGATTTACATAGAAGAAAGGTAGATTCATCACATTTCTCGATCAAGTTCTTGATAGATACCAATAATAGAATTTTAAAATCCAACATTATTATAGTTAAAATTATAGACATATTAAAAAAACAATTTGAGAAACCAAGTTATACGTTCCACTGTGCCAAGATGTGAGGTACAGGTGGTGATGATCACCCCGGGGGTATGCGCGGGAGCCCTTGACAGACACTACAGGATCTGCCAACGCTCATGAATACTCGGGTCAGTCCTCCATTCATTCAACAAGTCCACCTTCGCAACCTTCTCCCTTTTGTCCCCAATAGGGCAGTTCAATGAATAAAATTTTGATTTTTTTATTTTTGTATTGTATTATATTTTGTGCATTTGCTAACTGTATTTTAAATTATAAACTCAAATTTTTAAATACAAAACATGTTAACTTATATTTAACTAATATTTAGCGAGTAAGTACTACTAATTTTATGATATATAAATATACTATCAAATATTTTTTGAATAATAATTTCTAAATCTGCTACGGCACATATTTAAAGAAATTATATATATATATATATATATATATACACTCTTATTTTTCAAATTTATGTTGTTACGGCCTACCAGAATTTTATTTTCAATTAAATGCCAAAAAGGAACAAAAATACTTCAAGAAAATGATCTCTCATTCTAATACACATATATATATATATATTAAGAAAATATTTAATCACAATTGTTATTATTATTATTTTGTGGAAAACCCATAAATAATAAGTCATAAGTTGCAATCTTTAATTTTACTTGGGAAATTACGCCTTGTTAATGAGAAAATGGCAGGGTATTTCGGTAAATCCACTCGCAGCTAAAGGCCCAATAGGAAAAACCCTAATTCTCCCTCCATATAAATTTTGGCCGACCGTCGTGCTGTTCTTCTCGCACGGACTTCCGCAGGCGGCAAATTCTCGCTAGAGCTTCTCAAAGCGGAAGCTACTTCGCTCATCTTTTGGTAAACATGGTGAGTAGATCTAGTCTGTTTCTTGATCACTGGCTTACTGGTTCTGTCGGTTATTTGCGGTTATCGTTGGTTTTCTCGATCACCATGCCAATAATGGGTGGTCTAGTGTGGATTTTTGAAGAAGTGTTTCGAATCTCTTTTGTTCACACCCTGAATTTTGTTGTGGGGTTTTTTCCGCCTCGGTTCCTAAATTTGTTGCGATTAGAGAAGCATGAAATCCCGAGTTTGATAGGGTATATGATTATATAAATATGGTCCTCATTATCCTGGCTTAAGCTATGTATTATAGTTGTTGAACTACTGTGGATGTAATGACATTCCTTTGTTCTTTTGTTTGCCTGAATACTGCTCTGTTATGTTTCGAAATTTAGGGCATCTATCAGTTGGTGGGACTTATTAGGTTGGGAGAAAATTCGCTCTTTTAGGCTGTGGTTTTCTGACCCCAGTTGATAATGTGTACCTCTACTTGGTCCGTTCAGCATAGCCAGAGAAGACCTATATTTGTTTTTGGGTTTTTGGGTTTTTGTTTACTTGTATTTTTTCCTTGGTTCTTCTCAGCCCTTCTATTGTGGTTACTTAATGTGAGTGTTAGTGCATATTTGGGAGTGATTTTGAAAGGATTAAACTGGCCTACTCTGAAACATAAGCTTAATCATTACAAATCAATTTTGGTTTTACACTTTTAAACTTGATTTTCGTACTATCAAAATTGATTTTCAAGAATTGAAAGCAGTGTTTTGGTTGGAATGATTTTAATCAGGGACAAGTTATTTTAACGATTTCTAAACCCACTTTCAAACATGCCTGGAGTGACTGGCGTGAAGCTGACTTCATCTTTGTTTCTTTATGTATCACAGTAGAAAATTGTCAGCATTAGCTTAATTTGAATCTATAGGAATCCTTACTTTGCTTTCGTTTTTGTTCTTGATTCCATAGTCTGGCTCAAGGAGGAAGACCAGGGAACCCAAGGAAGAAACTGTGACTCTTGGACCAGCTGTGAGGGAGGGCGAGCATGTGTTTGGCGTGGCTCACATTTTTGCCTCATTTAACGATACATTTATTGTAAGTGGAAAGATTATATAATTTGGTTGCTCATTCAGTAGCAGAATGATAACTTTGTTGTTTCAACCGCAGCATGTGACTGATCTTTCTGGAAGGGAAACCCTTGTCCGCATTACAGGTGAAACAATTGAATATTTTTCTGCTTTTTTTATACTCTCTTATTAAAGTGTTTGAAACTTTTGATCTGGGATCTGTTCTTCTCTATTTCTTATGAAAGTGTCATGCTATTATTTTTTCTTACTTGTGTTCTTGTAGAATCTAAGAAGGGTAATTCGGTGTTTTTATAAATTTAGGTGGTATGAAGGTGAAAGCTGACAGGGATGAGTCCTCCCCATACGCAGCTATGCTTGCAGCACAGGATGTTTCTCAGAGATGCAAGGTTCCATCCTCATTAATATTGTTTCTTCATTACCCTTTTTCTCCATTTTGATGGATTGTCTTTGGTTCCTTACACTTGACTGGGTCTGAAGGTTCCATTTTGAGCGTATGCACTCCCATTTTTTGAACGGATACTTAACGATATTACTTGGTCATATGCTTCATGAAACAGGAACTTGGTATCACTGCCCTTCACATTAAACTGCGTGCTACTGGAGGAAACAAGACTAAAACACCTGGCCCAGGTGCCCAGTCTGCACTTCGTGCTCTTGCTCGTTCTGGAATGCGAATTGGTCGCATAGGTGAAGCCCATTTCTCCATAGCATCGATGAATTATGAACAAAATACACACACCCACGAATGCCACATATTTAGCTTAAACTTTTAAACTGCATTTCACCGCATGCTCTGTTTGTTGTAAATCTAATCCCCATTTGCATTTTTGTGGTATGTTTCAGAGGACGTGACTCCAATTCCAACAGACAGCACTCGCAGAAAGGGTGGAAGAAGAGGAAGAAGGCTGTAAGCTTGCTCCTCCAGGATTCCTCCTGGTATGGCTGTGTCAGTTGTTTCTCTATGGTTCTGATGCTCCTCCTTAATCTTCCCGCCTTAGATTTTCAGAACTCCACCATGTTTTTTATTATTGTTTTGTCAGGGATGTTTTGTCTTCGATTTTGTTTTATGTAGAACCGAGACCGTGGGAGAGTAATTTTTGGCTTTAGTTAAACAAATCAACACACAATTCCCTCTGGTCTTTCTATTAGTGACTGAAAATAGTGGTCGATGTTGCCCAACTGCCATGAAATATTTTATTAAACGTATTGTTAAGTTGATTTATGGCTATCTAGTCGAATTCAATATTCTTGCTATGTTTATTTGTGTGTGGACTAGCGATTATTTTGCTATGTTAATGCTTATTGCAATTTTCAAACATAGGACTCACTTTTAGCTAAGTACGGTCCGGGATTAGTATACTAATGTTACCCATATAATCGGTTCATAAGCATAAACTAGAGTCATACAATATTCTTGTTAATCATGAATATCTAATATGTTACATATTATCCATGCATCTTCATTCATTTAATATTTTTTACTCCTAATAATTACATGGTCAACCTACTTTCTTGTTACAACATGTACCAACAATTGAATCTAATATTAAACATAAATTCGAAGTTCGAGTATTTATTATTATTTTTTAATTTGATTTCATTTCTAAAGGAAAAAGATGGTTGAAGTTTTATGTTAGTTTTATACAAATTTCATATGATTTTATAAATATGACTGAATAGTTCTGTTGAATTTTGTATTCTGAGCTCTCGATTGAAAAAAATACAATTAAATAAAAATTTAAAAGATTCATTTTTTAATAAAAAATATAAAATGATTAAAGATTGAAAAAAAGAAAAAGAAAAGGCCAAATAATGTAATGAGAAAAGATTTAAAAACGCGGTTCCAATTCCGCCCGGGTCGAGCAAATACTGCCAGCTGTACAACTTCTATTCACCAAAATCAGAACATCACCGCCCTATTAAATGCCGGAAACAGCCTTACTCTTTCCGCCAAAGCTCCATCGCTCCAAAATTTCCCGGCGAAATCGCAGAAGAAGAAGATAAAAGCGACGACGAAACCCTTACCGTCGGCTTGATCTTCAACATACAGTCTTTGATTCTTCTTCTGCAAATAACATGAGTGGTGACGGGAAAAGCAGCGCGGTTTTTGGCGATCCACAGAGTCAATACCATTACGGGACGTTTCAGGGCGTCGCAAACTATTATTCTTCCGCCCCTCAACCGCAGCCGCAGCCTCATCCCCAATCTGTCGTCGGTTTCCCTCCGCAGGTTGCTCCGCCTCGTCATCCATGTTACCATGGACATTTGGATTACCAAGCCGTTCCAGGTAAATAGCTCCCCTCGTCTCCATTCTTTTTATCACGTTCGTAGATTTGGAGGATTTTATAAATGGTATGATTTCTGGTAGATTGATGACGAATTCAGAATCTAAAGATCAATATCGTGGTTCATCCTAGGGGTTTGTGCAGAATTTTTGCTTAAATATTATTACTTGAGGGGCATATACGAATTGTCTGCTTTATTTAGGCATTGATGGTGTTTCGTATGGTCTTTACCAATGATCATGACGAGTTTTCTATGTTACTTCTCTCCACATATTGGCATCCGTTGGTTTGATGGGTATTAAATGCGTTTCTGATGCTCATTAATGTGGTTTATAATTGATTTGCTTTATCTGATGTTTCGGCTGGGGTATTGATTCACTGGTATGAATGTGAATAATATCCGATGTTTAGTTTGATTATTGTCCTCTAATAATGTCCTGCGACTGAGAAATAAGGTCGAAAATTATGCTCAGGGTTAATTGGGACAGCTTTCTAGCTTACCAGTTGGGACTCTTGACATAATTTACCTAAAGAAGAAACATAGGCGTAGGTGATGTTGAATGTTTCAACAGCTAACTCATTGATGATCTAGCCAGCTATGCGACAAGATCTTAACCCCGAGTTTGTATCTGGTATGTGGTGTTTTCTTTGGAAACAAGAAACCTTCTTATCGTATGAGGATTTGTTAGAGAGAAAGGAGGAAGAGAGATTGGGAATGCTACTCTATTTGTCATGGAGATTAAAGGAAACTTCTGATCGGCTTGAGTTTAAATATGAGAACAATTACAGAACTCTCTACTTTGAGGTTACCTGTACTACCTAGCTTCCAAAACCAAGAGTGCTGCCCTAAGAATCCAAAACCTCATTGAACTTAATTGTTCTAACGTTCCCTTTCATTCCACATCCCAATTCTTCCATATTATCGATAACATGAAATTCTCCTGAAAAGTTGGGAGACGAGTGGTCTCTTGGGCATGCATAATCAGTTTTTTTATGTGTCTAAGGCGTCTAGGAAAGTATTCTAGGAGATAGAGAAGTTTCTAAGGGACTTTCTGAAGACAGTATCTCTTGAGCTGGAGGTCAGTCTGGATGTTACTAGAGCCATTTAATGGGATGTCTCATTAGAGAGAACGGAAGAGCCTTTTTTTTTTTTGAGGAAACGATAGTGGGAAAATTGTAGTTTTTGTTTCCTTCTCATAGAGCGCCGTTTTTAGGTCTTCTGGAATTATACTCTTGCCATGGTTTGTGCGAATGGGGGAGTTTCTTGTGCTTTTTCCCCTATTAACCTTTCCAACTTTTGTGGCTTGTTGGCCCTTGCCTTGTAATGATGGCCCAAAAGCAGCTGGATAGTACAATCCCATGCATTATTCAGTGAGGGCCGTTGGAAATTAGAAGCACTTGAGAAGTTCCATTACCACCTTTTGGAAAACTCACACATCGTGCGGAGCTGTATCCTGAACTTCATTACTGTACTTGCATCACATGTAATGTGCACTAATTATCATAAATACTCGAACCTGAATTTCTTTTCTGGTGTTAGCTTTTCAATGCAGCAGAGACCATGCTTACAACTTAATCTTCTTTGGGACCAGTCTGATTTCAAAAGCCTTTTGGTCATCACCCAATGAGATTACGTCACTGATATACCTAATTCTTTCTTAAAGGATTGCTTAGAATGTGTTTATTCTGAAAGAAATTGTCGTGATATTTCTTTGAGGACTGTAGTTGTGCAATGCTCCCAATTCACCGAATCAGTTATAATAAGATTCTGTAATTCAGTTGCTTAATTTATTGAGGTTAATTAAATATGGGCGTTGAAAGTTGAATGCTTGAATCTATTGCAACATTATCAATCGTGTCATCTAAGTTAAATCCATAATGCAGCATACAAATTCGTTTGGAGTGATAGTTATGAACTGTGTTTTGGCATGTAAATTAGGCATGTGATGCAAGGTCCATTTTAACCAGTTGGCAAATTTCGTTTGTAGAGTGATAGTTATGAACTGTGTTATGAACTTTTAAATATGGCTTGGGCATGTCAATTAGACAGGATGTCTGCTCGATAATATCTATTTCTCATGCTTCCAGGAAGCCTTACAACATGTATGTATCGTGTCACCTCATGATTTGGTATGCCATGCTAAATCTATTCAGGCATCTATTTTTAATCTTCTAATGAAATAACTTTCGAAAAAACTACAAATCTAATTTGGTCAGCCATGCATGTGTTTATTTGTGGTTGTGTAGTTGCATGAATTTGTATCTTTATGCAGTTATCCTAAATGGTAGTGATGTTTTCATCCATATGCTTTAATGCTTTTTGTTTCTTGTAGTTCAAGGCTATGCTATTATTGAGGGAGGACCTTTTCACGAAGCCCGTCTTCCTTGTTGTGGCATTGGCATGGGTTGGTTCTTGTAAGTTAATATTTGTGACACCCCATTTCTCTACACTCGTTCCCAACATGTCGATGGTTAAGAAAATCATTGTTTTTCCAGGTTTATGATTGGCTTCTTTCTGGGTGGCATTCCCTGGTACGTTGGAGCTTTTGTCGTACTCTTTGTACGGGTGGATTACCGAGAAAAACCTGGATATATTGCATGTGCAATTGCTGTAAGTAGCTATTATACGAATGTGTTTAATATCATTACCTATCCTCAAAATTGTGCTTTCTCGCCCATCTTCAAAAATATTAATAATAATGACAATACTTCAAGTGGTAGTCAAAATGATGAAGGTTTGGGATGTTTTGAGACCTCCTCTTAAAGTATTAGGTTCTAGCCTATCTAATGAAAATCTAGTTTCTGTTTCTGAGATCCCACATCGATCGGAGAGGGGAACGAAACATCGCTTATAAGGGTGTGGAAACCTCTCCGTAGTAGACGCGTTTTAAAACCTTGAGAGGAAGTCTGGAAGAGAAAGCACAAAGAGAACAATATTTACTAGTAGTGGGCTTGGGCAATTACAAATGGTATCAGAGCCAGACATCAAATGGTGTGCCAGCAAGGATGCTAGCCCCCAAGTGGGGTGGATTGTGAGATCCCACATCGATTGAAGAGGAGAACGAAGCATCGCTTATATAGGTGTGGAAACCTCTCCCTAGCAAACGCATTTTAAAACATTGACGGGAAGCCTAGAAGGAAAGTCCAAAGAGGACAATATCTGTTAGCGGTGGGCTTGGGCTGTTACAGTTTCTCTTAGAGCTGACGTTGGAGTGGGTGAAGCCACCCAATAACTAGTGGAGGTGGGCAATGAGCATTTAATGTGAGGAGTTGAGCATCCAACCCTTCACTTCAAAATACTAATAATGAAAAACCTTAAAATGGACCCAAAATTTATCCTCTTGGTGGAAGTTTTGTGCCATTCTGACTGTGTGCTGCTAGGGTGTTATGATCTCCATCTACTCGTTTTGAAATTGTGCTTCATTTTTCCTTTGCTCAGTCAGTTCTTGCCGTCATGGCCATAACATTTGGTGTCTCCAAAGGAGTTGAGATCTGGTGAAGTAGACATATTCTGAATGGTGTAGCCATATCGCCCCTTGCATCAAGGGAAACAACTGGTGGGGTATTGTAATTAGCTTTGAAATTGTATTTCCTTCAATTCTATCCATCTATCAACTTCCTGGTTTCGTTTACAATGTACTGAAATCTTCCTGACTTGGCCAAATGTTAAGTAAAATGTTAATAGATTGAAGAATGTGTTAGCTTTTATTGGAATACTTTTTCTATTTTATTTCGATATAAATAGCTCTGATAGCAAGGGCGGATTTGCAATTTTTCCTACTGCTCGATCTTGGAATATAAAAGTCTTAGTATAGATAAGAAGTATCCATTTTTCAACCCGATGATTGAGTTTAAATATATTTTTGCAAGCCATCTAAAAGGAAGACATATAAGAGGGGATGACTTCATCCACTACCCTAAGTTCTTGAAAGAATTAAGAACAATGCCTATTGTTGAGATCTCTTCTTTAGTTAGGGGAATAATCTGCGTTGAGATGGAGTCGTGTTCCGTGGAGCATATTCTTATTCTTCATTACATTTTCAACTCTTTTGTAAATATATTATGCTAAAAAAATATTCCTTTTAATCGATAAAACCGCTACAATATGATTCTCTTAGCATCAAAATTCTCCAATTTTATTACAGCTTCCTCCAATAATTTTTTTGTATTTTTCATCTTATTAAATCTCGAGTAGAATTTTCAAAAGGTATTAAAAAAATATCACATCAATTTTCCCATTTTTTGAAATTGGCTCTTATTTATTTTAACCCTTTATGACATTTAAATAATTACTAATTTTGACTAATATCGTTATTTTATAATACTTAAATGATAAATAAATAAACAGAAATCTGCAATTGCATGAGATTTTCTTTATAGATAAGTAACAAGTTGCCCTAAATTCACGTGCCTCTGTGTCTTCTTTAAACAAAGCTATTCAATTTTTTTAATTCCAACAATTAATTATCCTCTCGCTGTCCCCTATGCAACCCACTTCCTCGCCGTCCGATCCCCATCTCGATCATGAAATTTCCATCCAACGGTATAAAATATTCCTTCAAATATAATTTCGTGGGACCCGCTTCAGCGCATCATGCCTCTCTCTGTTGTGGCATTACGAGATTGTCAATTGGTCTGTGAAGCCATGGCAGAGAGAGGATCCATAAAGTGGAAGATCAGTGTGTGAAAAATCAGAGAGAGGCGAAATTTTTGGTGCAATGGGTTTCACAATGGGCTTGAATTTGCTTCTTCTGGTGGCAATGGTGGCCACCAACATTCTTTCTCTTTACCATCTTTCCTCTACGCTTCAATCCCAAAAATCCCCTGTTTCACAGCCGGTTCCAGATCACCTAATCCGGCAGCTTCAGACCATACGTGCCACCATCAACCACCTCACGCGCCTCCACCCTAAGGCGGCAGCCTCCATATCGAAAACCAAAGTCTCTATCCCTTCAGATCTCGTTCTGTACTCTCAGTTCTCCCCAATTGCCTCATCTTGCCATAGTAACCCTGAGCTTCTTCATAGGTTTATGAATTACACTCCGTTTTCGAGTTGCCCTTCTGATTCTGATCTCGCCGAGGCTTTGATTCTTCGTGGATGTCATCCACTTCCTCGTCGGCGGTGCTTTGCCAAAACCCCACAAAAACCCTCTTCTTCTTTGCCTCAAAATCCCTTTGGTTCTTCACTTCCGGAGTCCAATATTATTTGGGGGAAATATTCGTGTAAGGGATTTGGGTGTTTGAATCGACTGAATCCGAATCTGGGGTTTGATCCTTCTCATGAAATCACCAAGTTTATGTCCTTTAAGACCGAATTGGACCTCCCAATCCCTCAATTGCTACAGATTGCGAAGGCGGCTAACTCTGTTATTCGTCTTGGACTTGATATTGGCGGTGGAACCGCCACTTTTGCTGCTAGAATGAAGCTCTACAATGTCACTATGGTCACTACCACTATGAACCTTGGCGCGCCGTACAATGAGGTTGCGGCGCTTAGGGGATTGGTGCCTTTGCACGTGCCGCTTCAGCAGCGGTTGCCCATTTTTGATGGAGTGATGGATCTGGTTCGGTGTGGCCATGCTGTGAACCGGTGGATTCCTGTGAAATCGATGGAGTTTTTGTTCTATGATGTGGATAGAGTGTTGAGAGTTGGGGGTTACCTTTGGTTTGATCATTTCTTCAGCAAGGGGGTGGATCTTGATAAAGTTTACTCTCCTTTGATCACCAAGTTGGGGTACCGGAAGGTCAAGTGGGCGACGGCGAGTAAGACCGACTCCGGCGGGTTGAAGAATGGAGAGGTTTACTTGACGGCGTTGCTGCAGAAGCCAATGCCAGCATGAGGTAATGTTGCTTCCTCTACTAGGGGTGTTGTTTTTTGTTCTGCATTTTTGTGTTGGAATGAATGAGACATGATTTGATCTCATAGCTTGTAGAGGTTGTGTTGTGAGCTATGCAATGAATTTGGGAATGTGTTCTTGAGAGAAGTGGAAGAAACAGGGTAGATCTTGATTAAACATCTTAGGGAAACTTGGTATATGATCCAAAAGTTAATGATTTGGTCTAATACATTCGATTCTAGCCATGTTTATCTGTGTCATAGCATGTCTTGGAGCTTGATCTAGCCATTGTTGGTAGTACTAAAAACATCATTTTAGGAGCAGGGTTTAGGCTGATCCTGTCTTCTTAGTAGCATTCCTATGTTTGTTTGTTTTCAAATAGATTAATGGAAGGCAAAGAAAACTGTTAGTTTACTTGGTTATCGTGAGATCCCACGTTGGTTGGAGAGGTGAACGAAACATTCTTTATAAAGACGTGGAAACCTCTCCCTCATAAACTCGTTTTAAAAATCTTAAGGGGAAGCTCGGAAGGGAAAGTTCAAAGAGGACAATATCTGCTAGCAGTGGGTTTGGGCTGTTATAAATGGTATCAGAGCCAAACACCGGGGTGTGCAAGCGAGGAGGGTGGGGATTGTAAGATCCCGCGTGGGTTGGAGAGAGGAACAAAACATTCTTTATAAAGGGTGTGGAAACCTCTCTTTAACAGATACGTTTTAAAAAACTTGAGGGGAAGTCCGAAAGTGAAAGCTGAAAGAGGAGGACAATACCCAAAATGACAATCCATCTTACTCGGGATCTCCTCGATCAATAACCAGAGATTGAATCGAGAAGCCATGGATCTCTGTCATTATCTCTTTTTCACAGCGCTTAGGCAATTCATAACGATTTCGTTCCTTGTTTCTTGTTGAGACATGTTTCTTGAATGAATTTTTTTGTTTCTCTTGTTCATAATTTCTCAAAACATTAAGGATCTTGATGTTTTTATTGTGTTTTTAGCACATCAGCTGTATATATTACCCAACTGATTCTTGGATCGAGTCTGTTATGAGTTCAAAATCTCTTAATTGGAGTTAGAAATTAATAGGTTCAGTGGTTTGATTATTTCCAAGACTGTTGATCTCATAACCTGACAGAGATCCATAAATTTTGAAACCATTGGCACAGGCAGTAGCAGCAGACAACCTGCGGCTTGGATCATACGAGGAAGAAGCAATTATTTAATGAAACAGTGTGTAAGAAGATGGGATTTTTACATGAAAACTCAAATATTTATCCACCGCCATGGACGGCTCATCTAGCAAAGCTACTGAGTTTTTGAAGAAAAAGAAAGAAAGAAATGGCGGTGGAAGGAAGGAAGGAAGGAAGGAAGGAAGGCATC
Source organism: Cucurbita pepo subsp. pepo (assembly GCF_002806865.2). Taxonomy (NCBI): domain Eukaryota; kingdom Viridiplantae; phylum Streptophyta; class Magnoliopsida; order Cucurbitales; family Cucurbitaceae; genus Cucurbita; species Cucurbita pepo. The sequence continues at coordinate 2,882,637 of NC_036657.1, read as the reverse complement.
CAGAACGGATTTGTTGAAATTTATGTTTGAAATTGAAGCTTTTTACAGACAGAAATGGTCGATTTATTGTGGTTTCTGTCGGATTTATATTTGATTTTGTTGTGGAAATTGTTACAGACAAAATACTCAAATTATTTTTTTTAAAAACCAAAAATTACCAAACCCACCCATTACAATCAATCAAACCCTAATTTCACTTTGATTCATCAATGCCTAGACTTGTAAAATTGTTGCAGTTGGGTCTTAAAAAATTGAACTCTTTCTTTTTTAAGTCTATTTGCATCAGGCTTTTACTAATAAGGTGTTCCCGAAAGGGGACGAAACCCGTCTAAGATCCTGTGTGCCAGCTGAACTCGTGGTCTAAGCGGAACTCAATATTCAACCAATCTATGATCGGTCCATTTATTCTTTCAATTTACTATCAATCAACCACACAGATCAGCCCGACTAACGGTCGCTTTGATCTATTACACATCAGCTCAAAAATACCCCTTTCCATTATGATGATAGGGGTGGACGGTAGGGCTAAAACGGGCATAATCGCTGGAATGGCTAAAAGTGGGCTGACTCTCTTCCATAAAAAATTATACCTTGTGACACGTGAAGTAGGTTTTTGTCACCGTTTAAGTTCATTGCTAGTAGGTATTGTTCGTTTTTTTCCGTTACGTATCGTCGTCAGTTTTACTGTTTTAAAATGTGCCTGGGAGAGGTTTTCACACCTTTATTGTTTGATTTTAAAATCGTGAGGTTGACGTGATACGTAACGGGCTAAAGCGGATAATATCTACTATAGGTGAACTTAGAATGTTACAACTTTAAATTGAATATAGAAAATAGAAAGAAAAACTTGCATTTTACAGATTTCGAGCAACCTAGTGTGATGTCCCACATTGATTGGGGAGGAGAACAAAACACCCATTATAAGGGTGTGGAAACCTTCTCCTAACAGATGCGTTTTAAAGTCTTGAGGGTAAGCATGTAAGGGAAAGCCCAAAGAGGACAAAATTTGTTAGTAGTGAATTTGGGCCATTACGAATGGTATCAGAGCTAGACACTGGATGATGTGTTACGAATGGTATCAGAACGAGACACTGGATGATGTGTTAGCCTTCTCGTTGTTCCATGAACGGGGATAGACACGAGGCGGTGTGCCAATAAAAATGATGGACCCCAAAGGGGGTGGATTTGGCGGCGGTCCCACATTGATTGGAACGAGACATTTTGTGCATTTTTGTAATATTTAAGGACTTAATCATCAAATTTGAGCGTGAATTTCTTTTTTAAAAAAAAATCAAAATTACAAAGGGGTCCAAAACATAAATATTTAAGGAAAGGAGACAAAACATTAATTATGAAAAAGTAAGGGCCTCATTTTAAATTTTAGTGAACTTTGGGGACCGGCCGGAGTCGACGAAGCATTTGGAAAAGAGTCCTCATTTCGATTTTCGTTCTGTGGCCTCTATCAATAACGTGAGAGAGATCCGACGGTGTTCGAATTCCCGCAGAATAATTTCCCGGGAAAAATTTTCACAAACCGAATGGTCAGTTTCTTTCTTCTTTTTGAATGAATGATGTCTTTGTTTCATACTTCTATTACTTATTCGTCTGATTTCGGCACTCCATTGAATCTAGCATTTAGATTTGTCTTGTACTTACTATCTATGGATTTGCGGGAATGAACATTGATGTTAGGATTATGAAGTTTTGTTCTAGTTGACGGTTATGATCGACATATTTTTGACATTTTGTTGGTTGATGTTTTAGTAGATCTGACTCCTGAGCTCATTTTACAATGTGTTCGTAGGCACGGATAGATCTCTGAACTTGGTTGATTCGGATTTTAGTCTTTTCTTGGATAGATCTTGTTACTTTCGTCGGAAGATTTGAATTGACTCGTGCATTACTTCCTTCGTATGGAGTTTGTGATTCGTATGGAGTTTCTTTCTTTAAAATTAATCGCACTTGATGGTTCTTTATACTTCGATTAAAGATTTTAGTGAAAATGCTTCTAGATCTTGATGAACTTTGTGAAGCTCTTTCAGAAAGCTTCTTAATCTCAAATTCCGATGTAGCATAATTTGCTAGTTTCTGAATGTTCTTCGTGATTAGCTTTTTATGCTTCTCACACATGATAGCTGTGACAACAATTATTTAGGTAAAGAAAAAAAACCTCTGGTGCACAATAAAGATTATTTACCTCCAGAATCCAAACATGTTTGCTTTATTCTATGCAGGAATCCTGCCCTTCCATTAAAAATATTCTTCTTTTGGATTCTGAAGGGAAGCGTGTAGCTGTCAAGTATTATTCGGATGATTGGCCTACAAATAGTGCGAAGGAAGCTTTTGAGAAAGCCGTTTTCATCAAAACACAGAAGACAAATGCTCGAACAGAGGGTAGTTATCTTTTCATGTATTGGATTTTAACTGTTTTCTTTGTGAAAGTTCGTATGGCCGAATCATGTCAATTCAATTTCAAGTCATTTTAATCACAGTAAGGAAGCTTCTGAATCTTTCAGTAGTCAAATTATAGTTGGTTCATCCATAGTCATTGTTTTGTGCCATGAGAATAAGAATGATTTTACAATCACATTCTCGTGATTATTGGTTGCATCGGATAGTCATTATCTATTTTGAAAGTATATTTTGATCTCTTCATTCTTATGAAAAAGAAGTTCCTTTTCTAAATTCTAACTCGATATTCTCTTTAAATCTACAGCGGAGATAGCAATGTTTGAGAACAATATAGTGGTTTACAAGTTTGTTCAAGACCTTCATTTTTTTGTAACGGGTGGAGAAGATGAAAATGAGCTCATTTTAGCGTCTGTTCTTCAGGGATTTTTTGATGCAGTGGGTATTCTTCTTAGGTATTGACACTATTTATATTAATTTTGGATTCCTATGCACTGACCCAATTCTACTGTTCTTGATCATAGTATTCTTGCATATTTATTCTCTTTTCTTGTACTCCAGGAGTAATGTAGAAAAGAAGGAGGCACTTGAGAACTTGGACCTCATTTTACTGTGTCTTGATGAAATTATCGACGGAGGGTATCTCTCATATGCTCTCTCCTTATTATCTTGATTCTCTGCATTTCAATTGTGTTGCCTGTTCTTCTATTTCCTTCCATTGATCATCATTCTTCTGTATCTTGATTGTGTCATTTTTTTACTTATCCTCTTAATTTGATGGCCATGGCTATTTTTGCTAGACCATTGTGAACATGAAAATTGGAGTATGAGTTGTAGATGATTATGTATCAAGAATTTAGGTTAGTAGTAATAGTTTCATGAATATATTTGGAAAACAATTTGTTGATGAATGAGTAATATGCTTTAATTGTGGTTGCATGACTCCTATATAATAGTCTAAATTATTGTCTCCTGATGAAGTACTGGCTAATTTTGACCGAGGTTTGTTGCTGGATAAGAGATTTGGGTGTTCCAATTCTCCGTTTTAACTGTGTGTATTGTTTACATAAGTTGATGGATGAACTTCTTCCAATTATGATGATAGTGGAGATGACATTATGTAATGTGAATCATAAATACCAAGAAACTAGAATTCTAGGCGTTGCAAATCTGAGCTACTAACTATGCTGACCGAGCAGGCTCTTCATTGTAGGTCACATGCTGTTCGTTTATTGTCATTGATAAATGTAGCAGAAAATTAATACACAAAACTCTCCGTTTCAGTAGCACCCATTTGTACTTTGGTAATATGAATATAGTAGCATCCATGTTATGATATATCGCTTATGGAGCAGAGCATCTAGATTAAACTATTAGTTTTTCTTTATTTCCTTTTTTAAGTGTATAAATAATCGAACAACAGAGGCTTTGCATGGATCAAGTCAAACAGATTATTTTTACTAGTGGTTGTTTTAATAAAGTTATTGATTGCTTTTCTAATTGTTTTTTCCCTCTTAATTTTATCGTGAAGGGTTGTTATCACTATTATCCTTTTGTAAACGTGCAATCCAATAGTACTTAAAACCTTCGTTTCACAAACCATTTTGGGGTAACTGGCGAGTGTTTTAACTGTGTGTACTTTCAGCATTATTCTCGAGACGGATGCAAATGTGATTGCAGGGAAGGTCGCAAGCCACAGTATTGACAGTGGCGCTCCTTTGTCGGAGCAGGTACAGTACAATCTTTAAGATTCCTTTCTCATACTTTTTTCTCCATTCCATTCTCAAGTATCTTGAAACATGTTTGTCTCTCTCTTGCAGACAATAAGTCAAGCCTTGGCCACAGCTCGCGAACATCTAGCAAGATCTCTTCTTAAGTAATATGTTTTCCTCATAAATGTGAATGGCAAGGACATCCCCCACACCAAAAAAAGAAAAAAAAAAAGAGAAAAAAACAGGTTGAGTTGGCCTGCTGTTTTGGTAAAAGATGACTAATGTTGAGTTAACAATGGCGGGCTCAGTTTGTATGGATTTGAGCAGATGTGGTACATTGCGGGATTGGTGTTAAATGTTATTATATGTGGTGTTACCAGATTTTCTGAAACAGTCTTGTTTTATTTGTGGTCATTGGCTGAATGAGGATGGAGCAGGTTCTCAAATAGAACTTGGGATTTGTGGTTGAATGGCTTTTGTAGCTTGAATTATTTTGGATTTTTTGAATTATTTTGGATTTTTTGTCTTTGTAATTGGAGGGGATCGAAACATTCTTTCATAAGGGTGTGAGTAAACCTTTCTTTAGCAGAAATGCATTTTAAAAACGGTGAGGGGAAGCTTGAAAAGGGAAAACTTAAAAAGGACAATATCTGCTATAGCGGACTTGAACTCTCTTAGAGATCCTAACTAGCAGTAAGTTAATATATTTGTGTATATAGTAGTAAATTAATATATTTGTGCTTATACAAGGCTTAAGGGTGATGAACGTTGTCCGTTTGAATATAGAAACTGTGCCAAACTTTTTTAAGGGAGAGACTATATGTTATTATTTATGTTTACATGTACTACAGAACATTTCTGCTTATTATACATATATACAATGACATCTTTCCAATAATATGTTTATGCTTTTAACTGAACAATACCTTTCATATGCTGTACTCTCTTCTTTATAGCCAAGAAAGAAGCAAACAATGGCGCCCTCGAGCATGCATCTCCAATAGCCAGAAAGTTGCAGTTGTTCGACAATCAACCACTGTCATCGAGTCGTGTTGAGCTCCATCTCTACCATTTACGGGGTTGCCATCTTCATTTTCGAGCACATAATCAGCATCAGCTGTGAAAATATCTCTTGCAGTAGGGGGCATATTATTACGAGTAAAAGATGTTCGTTCGTACCTGAGCATGAGTTTCTGCCTCGTGCTGAAACATTTTAACCAACTCCTGCAGTTCCAGCTTCCTGACCTGAACCTTACCTTCTTCCATGGGCTTCTTCAAGCCGAGGTAAACCAGGCCTCCTCCTATCAGTACAATCCCTAAGAAGAATAGGATAGCTGAAAATATTCCAAATGCATATGGTGTATCTCGTGCTCCGGGGATCCCATCTACGTTGATTCCAAACAGCCCAGTTATAATGGAAAGAACAAGGCCACAGCCACCAATAACAGCCAAGTTATGAGTTATTCGGAGGCTTTTATCCTGAATAATTGTCGTGTGAAAGACAGTGAAACCTATCAGAAATCCATAAGAGTAATCACAAAGGAAAGAATAAATCTAATTGAAAACAGGTATACAACAGAAAATAAGACTGTATTTCTTATAATTTAAGAATTTGCAGGCGTGCTTCAAAAGAAAATTTGGAAACAGTATCTGAAAAATGAATCTTGGATTTATAACTCCGAAACCTATGTTTGGCAGTCAATTTCTTTTCCTATCAATCTTGGTCAAATAAATTTTCATTCAGAATTTGGTTTCAAATTTTTAGAGGATTTAAAAAATAATAATAAGAAGAAGAACAAACTCATAGTAAAGACTAATATTAAGATTTATAAGGAAGTAGAATAGAACAAGTCACAAAAGTACGTACCAAAATGGATATTGGTGTGGCCTAAGTAACTTAAAGGAGATATCCTCAATAATCAACTCGGCAATCTTTATGAGAAAATGAAAGGTGTAAAGAATTTATAAGAAAATGAAAGGTGTAAAGAATACAAAAATCTCACGTCATTTGTTCATAAGTTTGAAATGACGAATTCGAGAAAAAGAAGACGTCGAAAGGATGTTCTCTCATAAAATACTATTTTTAAAATTCATTTTCATCAATTTAGTCTGTCAATAACAAATTTAGTGCATTCTTAGGGTTCGTTATATTAAAAAAAAATATATAAAATCGTGAACAGATTAAATACCAAATGATCATAGATTATCATAGAATCAATTACCTGTAACCATGCACGAACGTTACTCTGCATGACATCTTGAATGGTGAATAAACGATCACGAGCTGCTTCTTGCTCTTCAATCATTTGTCTAGTACTCTTACTTATGCGCTCCAATAAGGTTTTTGTCACATTCCCTCGTAAATGTTGAAGAAGCTCATATACAATCTCCTCCCTCGCATGCAGCGACCATTTTACTCTGATAACCTGAAATTTCCAATCTTTGTTTCAAAAGACTACAGAGATGTACAGGGCACAAGATCACACCTGCGTCCTTTATTAATCAAACGACAGAAAGTGGTATTGGCATGTGGTGAGGGATACCGATTGACGGCTATACGCTTACAGACATATTTTATCATAGGAAACAAAGCTACATTCAAAGTGAAAAGGATCAAATGCTTAGGAAGAAGAGACACCCTCGAAGGGACCAAATGATATCCAAGAAATCAACGTTTACCAAACAAACGAGAGGAAGATGAAATATATAAATAAATCAATAAAATTCAATAGAATTCAATAGAATAAACATTTTTAGAATAGCAAGTAAATGCTTCGGACTCTAGTTTGAACTAACATAATCATTATCTGGTTCCTCTCCTGACCAAAGCACAATTTGGAAAAGAAAAAAGAACTGAAATGACAAAATCCAAAAACACTATTTTTTTTATACTAAGCAACCACCGGTTATATCCCAACCAACGATTGAGTCAATGGGAATACTATTTAAAAAAACAGACATGAAAGAAAATTTTCAACAGCCTTCGAGTGTAGTGATGAGAAAGCATACCTGTCTTGATAATTTTCTGATTTCTTGATTCAAGATTATACTGAAAAGATGCATATCTTCATGGTTTCTCCTATATTTATTAGGGGCAAAAATGAAGGAGAGTCTTCATGAGAAACATGCGGATCAAAAGATAAACCAATATGATATCACTTCAATAGATGACATACAAGATAAGAACCTGTCCATAAATTTCAATTCAATCTCATCTGCTGCTCCAAATATGGATTTTCGAAATAACCTGTAAGAAAAGAGAGAATTGAATTTAATACGTCAGGCATTGTATAGTAGAATATTTGACAACAGAAATAAGACTCAACTTAAGAAAGATGCCAATAGGTTTTTTTTTTTTTTTTTTTTTTTTTTTNAAACAACACTTTTCACTAAAGGAATTAAAAGAGTCTAATGCTCAGCAGATGGAAACTCCAAAGGAAAAATGAAAGTATTCCAATTCAAGCTAATATCCTATAAAAAAAAAAAAACCATAAACTATTTGAAAGATAATACCATGAAGAAGCTTTAAGATGAGCTGACAATATAAAGGAAAGGGCATATATTTTAAATAAATCATCCTGCTATCTTTTGTCAACCATACAGATTAAACTATTACTACTCACAGCAATAATAGCTTTATCATTTATGCACTTGGGGCTCAATAAGATGGAGACGAGACAACTCATGGTAAGCAATAAGGAATATTAGTTTTGTCCATGAATCTATAATAATTGTTGACGGGTCAACTATGCAACTGCAGGTTAACTTTTTAAAACGAAGTTATTACCTATCATCCCATCTTGTAAGACGGCAAGCTAGATGTGCTATAACTTCATGCACTGTTCTTGGTGCATTATAATCTCCTACTATCAGAAGCTCCTAACAAGAACAAGAAATCAGAAATAATAATTATGAAATTGTCCAACTTTTCCAGCACAGAGGCAAAATGAATTATCTCTTTTATGGAAAATAACCTGAACTTCTGTGATGCCTAAAACGTTTATGTTTGATATCGGTCCTTTAACATGCAATGACGTTATCAGGAAGTTCTGAGCTTGCCATGACCGAAGTACAATGGGAATGTCATCCTCGTTACTGAATGGATCACCAGCAGATTGTCCTAAGAGTTCAAATAGCAGTCCTCCAGCTACCCTTACTGGAACCTGTATGGAAGTAAAAACAAACAACCATACAAACAAATGATTAGTTGTTGCGGGACAGTATTCTTGTCTATTCAGGCACGACTGTCAGCTAGGTGCTAGTTTAGTTATTCACAGATTTATTAAGATAACTATAGCAACTTAAAACATTTGAATTGACTAATAACTTCAACGAACATAATAAAAAAGCAAACAAATAATTTTGGGTTTAAGAATGAAGGCTTTGGTCTGGTGATACAAGAGATATCATTTTGGCCAAAAAATTGTGTACGTATGCGGCACGCTTTTGTTCGCAACTGAGAGTGAATGATTTTAATCGAGATATTTAAACAAATTGATTTTCACAAGTTGAGCAATCCTTATAGAATAGCTCCACATACGCAGGCTTGAACTTTTAGATTTTCCAGAGAACTTATACGGTATACCTAGAGATCTCGGCTTTATATCCTGAAATTGTAAAGAGACTAGGGACTCATTGGCAAATTATTTCCGAACAACCATATATTTTCAATATCAAAACCGTGATTTAGAAAGAAAGAATAACTTTATTTGTTCTCAACCGAACACCCATGAAAACAGACTAAATAAAAACAAGAAAACCAAATTTTGGAAAACAGCCATCGGAACATATTTTCTTTGAACCTTTGTTTAAAAAAATTGAAAATTGCTTTAAAACAGTTCCAAGACAAGACCTAAAGCCCATGTCTGCGCTGATTTATCTTTTAAATGATATGGGGGTTCATGTTAGAGATAATGTTAGTCCAACCACATTCAACAAATGGAAAATGTATGAACTATAAACCAAGAGAACATTGCACCAGACTGACACGGCTATATCATGTGTAAAAGATGACACTTCCCAAGGTAATATATTAATATGCAACGTAACACCAAATTGTTTCCCTCGAAAAAAACTTGAACCACTACGATAGTTTTCTAAGCAGCAGCACACTTATCAAGTATTTCATGTTACTAAATATTGAGAAAGAAATTTCTTCTTGTAACTAATTCTCAGTTAGTAAGAAATGCTTCTTATTACTATATATATATATAGATATATAGATAGATAGATATATGTATGTATTATTAGCACTCAAATAGCTTGAAAACTAGGGAGAATACCACCTCGTAGAAAAGATGCTTCATGCGGTCGCTTATCAGTCTACTTTCATCTCTTAAAGCCAAACTAATGGCAGGATGCAACCAGTGAGCAGTTCTGAGCCACGCCTCAACAGAAGGGTGGCTTGCAGAGACATGGCACCACCATATAGGTCCAGCTGGGCGCTTCCAATAAGGTGCTACAAGATCTGCAACTGTAAGGTCATCTTCTTCATCCAAAAAATCACATGACATTGTGGCCCATTCAGCATCTACTTGTATCGTTTGAACCAGCTCTGATATTCTGTCCCATCCTATAGGTAACCAGCTATTTCTTTCAACTCTTTCTCTTTCACAAAACTGGGTACATTGGCTCTCCAGATCCTCCGGACATGTCGGTTCGAAGAATCTTTTCCTCTCGCATGTATTGCCATTGCCATTATTCGGTTCAGTTGTAGGCACCAGCGTGGTTGGAAACTCAGTATTAATTCGTTGCCTATCTGTCATCTTGGATCTGGATTTTGAATCAATTGATTTCTTTGGTCTCCCAATATATTCAAAAGCACAAATAAGTCCATCTTTCCAAAGATCACCTCCAAGTGCGGCATCCTTGTTACAGGGTTTGTGGCCTTCTGGTTTCTCCACACTAATTCTAGGAGAGCTATGGTGGACATCCATTTCCTTAAATTCCTGATAAGCAGATCGGGGAAATGACATATCAGCAGCAAAACAAGAAGAATATTCTCATTCTAGAAATGCTCAGTCCACCAACCCCGCCCCCCCCCCCCCCCNGAACCAAAATTGAGTGGGAAGTACATAATGTGCCCAAAATTGACAGGAAGGAGTGAAGAGGATGCATGATAAAAACCGTTTGGTAAGTAATCGTGGCAATAAAAATGGGACAAATGGAACAATAGTTGATGGTAAACTTAAATACAAGATAGTCATATAGTATAAAATCAAATTTGGAAGGAGCACTCCTTTCCACTGCTTAGAATTTCGTCTTCCCTTCTATTTCAAAATGCTACCAATTCTTAAATGTCATAAAGAAAAGTAATATACTTTGGATAATGCTGATGGCGACAAATAAAGGAACCATCAAACATTGCACGAAACTGAACATCTGCTAAGCTATCAACTACTTAAACTAGTAAAACGATTTCCACATAGTCGTGGCAGAAAAATACAAGCAAAATAACTTATCCATAGCATGAAACATTCTGCTTTTGGCAAAATATGACACTGACATTGGAAATTTTTAGCTAGAAGCATGTTGTTCTTTGTCGGCACACTTTCATATGTAGGGGGGGGGGGGGCNGAGATTTTCACAAGCACATCTGCCCATTCCTCCATGTTTAAAAATACTTATGGTCCCCTAGCCAATGTGTAGCGGATGAACTAATGCTAAATTGCTAAATTCACTAAAAATTGTCACGAATAGTCACTAACATAGAGTTTAAATTCATGAACTAAGACGAATAATCACTAACATAGAGTTCAAATTCATGAACTAAGATGAACAATTACCGACATAGAGTTTAAATTCACGAACTAATGCTAAATTGAATACTCCTTCGAGAACGACAAAAACTAGTATCTCTTTTATAGGCTCATCTTTGGTTTGAAGTTTAAAGTCACTAAAATTCCCATGAATAATCACTAACATCAGTTATTAGGAATTACGAATCTCCACGATGATATGATATTGTCAATTGTCCACTTTGAGCATAAGCTCTCATAGCTTTGCTTTGGGCTTCCCCAAACGGCCTCATACCAATGGAGAAGTATTCCTTACTTATAAACCCTTAATCATTCCCTAAATTAGCCAATGTGAGACTCACTTTCAATAATCCTCAACGTTATTCAGTTCAACTCAAATCACCAATATCACACCAAAAAATTGATATAGGCATACATTCAGCAGAATCAAACGTCAAGACAACCAAACTAACAAGTTTTTAAACCAAAATCCCCCCGTTACTCCGTTTCGGCAACTCGTATAATTCAATTTTCAACCAGCAAACAAATAATTCTCACTAAAGTGCCTGTTATACGGATCTAGATGCAATAAAATCGAACAAAATTAAGAAAATTTTGATCTCACCGGCAAAGAAAGGCGATCCGTCGAGCTAAAGCAGTAAATATAGGAGGTAATGATCAGGCGAGAGTGAGCGATCTGCACTGGAAAACTACGATGAAGAACTTCACCACAGTTGAGACTCCACAGTTAGTGGATGATACGCTTCTGTAGCTCGTCGAAGCTCCACTACTCCTAACTGGAGTCGCAAGCGTTATCCATGGAGAAGCAGGAGCTGGTGAGTGGCAGGGCTTCAAATCGTCGCCGTCCGGCATACTTCTTTCAATTCATTTTTGACATATAACAATTGTCACGTGCGAAATTTCGAGTTAAAATTTAGAAAGAAAAAAAACGTGTGATTAACTTCAATAGAGTTTCAAGAAAATTACACAAATATAAAACTTTTGTTACATATTTTAAATTGTGTGTAGCTTTCCATAATTGGGTAATACCCTTTTGAGATTTTGACTCATATACTAAACCAATCAAATCAAGTGATTAATGTAAATATCACCGTTGTTGTCTACTGTACGAGTGTGTACATGAATTGGGTTAGAATTTTTTTTCGACCAACTCGAAATTTCAAGTTGATTGAATTGATGATCCGAACAATTCAAGTAAAGTTTACAGTATAACCCACCCAAATATTTGTTACATTGATCATTAAAAAATCTTATATAGCTCAAATATCAAACATTCATCAATCATAACTCAGCTAACGTCGACTATAAATGTCAAATATTATTGATATTCATAGTAATCATAAAAGTAGAGTTGGGTCAAGGTTGATCGAATTGACCGAACTGAAAAATGTCAACCGCGAGATTTTCAAACACTTCAACCTAACCTAAACGGAAAAAAATCTATTACTTTCGTTGGGTAGTTCGAGTTGGTCAAATTCTCAAATCATGTAAACAGCTCTAATATACTCTTTCACTTTCGGCTCTTGGTTAGAATTAGTAACATAACTTAATGTCGATATGATCGAATTATGTGAAAATATTTAAGTATTTGAACATGACGAAAGTAGAACAATCTCTATATGAATCGGTCACATTATCCACTCAATTAAGTTGAATATGATTTAGACAATTGAGATACAACTCTGCTTGAATATATTTATTATAATTTTATCTAATATATATATTTACTTTTTCATTTAAAAAGCTCATCAAAACAAATTTTTTAATAAAATTTAAAAATATATATTAAAATTAAAAATTAAATTTTAATTTAATATTTAAAAATAAATAAATAGATAAATGCTCAATTTTATTGAAGTAAAATTTGGAGTAATTTAGAGTAAATAACTCATTGACACGAAAACATTAACAAAGTAAAGCAATCTAATAAATACTTAAACTTTCAAAAATACTCTAAAAAAAATACTTTTTTTAATAAAATAGAGTATTCAAAAAATTTATTAATCTTCTTAATTTTCTAAAAAAAATTTAAAAACCTTTGAACTTTTTTATTTAATTTTTTAAAACATTTAAAAATATTTTTACAGTTATTACCATATTTTAAAAAATATTTGTGAATTTTTGAAAACCAACTTAAAAAGTTTGGAGATAATCAATTGGGTATTGATAGACGATTTTCGTCCACATATTAACCGTAATAATTTTTTTTGAATTTTTTTTACAAAGGTAAAGGATGTTAATACTATTTTTAAAATTTAATTTGTATTTTTTTGTTAATAGAGTCCTTCAGTATTTTTGAACTTTTGTGAACTAGGGTATTATAGTAAAACTATTTTTGAAACACTCTTAAAAATTTAAAGATATTTTTAAAAATAAAATAGTAACCGTTTCCACCAAAAACTAAGTATAAAGGTAATTTTTAGATTTTTTAAAGTCTAAGAATATTATTGAAACTTTTAAAAGGGTAAAGATATTTTTATTAATCCAAATAAATATAAGTTTTCATTTGTAAAGTTCAGCCAAATAAGTATACATACAAATTATGAAGGACCATTTTTTATTTCTAAAAAACATAGACTCTAAAATGTATAATTATCCAACAGAATTAAAAAAAGTCATTTTTTTGCAAATTTTTAAAAAATGACATATTTTGTTTAGAAATTGTGAGAAAACAAAAGGACCAAAATTTGCTGGCAATGTCAAGTCATTACCGTAGTCCACGGAGCAGGGGATCAGTTTTTTATAGCATTTATTTATTTAAAAAAAAAAAAAACAATAGGGTTTGGAAATATCTCTGTTTTAAATATTATATCCAAACAAATATAGAAGTTTTTCATGAAACCATATCCAAAATATATATTTCTCAACATATATATACAATATTTCCATAATAATAATAATAATACTATAAATCTATATGTAAATTAGCCTACTTTTGCATGTGCCTCTCTCCATAATCGTTTTATTCCCATTTGAATATTTGAAGTTCCCATTCTTGAATCGATCACTCAGCGAAGGTAAACAGACAATGTTCTTAAGATGCACCAAGAACATCAAACATAAGCCAGCTCCATATGCTGTGATTTTGTCTTTCTTTCTTTCTTAGTGTACTTTTTTTCAGCTCTTTCTCTTGCTTGTGGTATCCAACTGCTCCATTGCCTGCTTTCTCAAGTTTTCTCATGTTCTTTCTGTTCTTGGTGATCCAAGAAAGCTTTGATTCCTAGGTTTTATGAATCCAAGAAGAAACCAGAGATAATACACAGTTCAGCAGCAACTTAAAGTGATGGGTATCAACATTCTGAGAAATTTGACACTACTTGCTATCTATACCTTCTTGTTCTTATCAGGTAATGATGTTTTTACCATTCTTTTGTAGCTATTTCTATGCTCATTCTTTTGTAGCTATCTATACCTTCTTGTTCTTCATGTTGATATGACAATGTCTGCAAACAGAATGACATTTTTTTTTTTTAATGGGAAACAAAGAATAACATTCAAAACTGCACTAAGTCCTAACAAAATAACTTGTGTTGTCATTGTCAATTCCTCTGCCTATTGAATTTCTGATGCAATTCAAATCCACTACATGCTATCCAGGAAAGTAATTTAGTCATAATTCAGTGATTGCAGCAAATTTGACATAAAGAAGGTGAAAATTTGATGCGGTTTTGATCTCTTCAGGTTCAAGTTTAGCATGGAAATCACGTATACAAGAACATCAAGAAAACATACCTTTGAAGAATGAAGAAGACAGAACAATCTTCTCTCCTCTATATTTCACTCAGTTGGTTGACTCTACCATTGTTAATCCAACAACAACGCCAGCACAGTCTGTACCAAACTCAGTAGAATCCAATTTGAAACCCACCACAGGGCCAGGGAGATCTAGTGGAGTTTCATGGTGTATTGCAAGCTCTGCAGCTTCTCCAACTGCTCTACAGGTGGCTCTTGACTATGCCTGTGGCTATGGCAGTACAGACTGTTCGGCGATTCAGCCGGGTGGTAGCTGCTATGAGCCGAACACAGTGAAGGACCATGCTTCTTATGCCTTCAATGACTATTACCAAAGGAATCCAGTGGCTACTAGCTGTGATTTTGGTGGAACAGCACAACTCGTTAGTACAAACCCAAGTATGGCCTTTTCACCTTTCTGACTCATAGTTAACCCCTGTTGTCCCTTGTGGTACACAATTTTAGCTAAAACAGGTCAATTGATTACAAGAGTTTCTACTTAGTCTACTTAACTAACAAATTTTTTTAATTAACAATTGCATTTTCCATATTATATTGCAGGTTATGGTAACTGTCACTATGCAAAACCCATAGATCTATCAATTTATGGTGCAAGACCATCAGGCATGCCCAGCTCAGTCATTTCAATATCAAAACGATCAGTGCTGCTCTTGACCATGACTCACCTTTTGTGTTCGCTCTTGGAAAATCATCTGTAAACATAAGAAATCTCGTTTCTTCTCTCCACAGAGAGATGGCAATCGCTTATTTGCTGCACATTTGTGCGTTGTTAGACATCACTACGATTAAAGCAAGTTATTGCTGTTATACATCAAGTTATGCATTAGAAAACTAAGAAGTTCATAGTAACATGCATCAGTAGATTAAAGAAATACATGGGTGATATGCTAGCCATACCATATTTGACATTGTTAGCAATAAAATGATATAGATATGTCAATTCCATTTTGGGAGCTCTTAGCCACTAACAGGATATAGATACGTTAATTCCATTTCGAAGCTTTTAAGTTGTATACAGGCTTTGGCTTGCATATGAATTGATTCAATTTTATCTATGATAGGCAACTTTGTCGAGTTTAAGATTGTTCGTTGTGTGATTCACAAATTATACAACAAAAAGTTCATGCTAAAAGGCAAGTTAGTCAATCACAATTGTCGAGATACAATCCAATGCAATCACCAAAAGTAATGATATGAATGGTATCTCCAGTTGACCTACATCCGAAAGAATCCAGCATCCGACTTCATATGAATTTCCTATTCATTCAATAGATTGTACAATCTGGAATTCTTTCAGATAATTGAATAAAACGATGTTCAAACTAAAAAGTTTCTAGGTAAGCTATGAACTAATTCCTTCGAGATAAACTGAATAATAACCGACCAATAAATTCATTAGATGATCCGGTGAGGTAAATCAGGAGACGGAAGATTATACCAGGGATGAAGAAGAACAGTCGGGCAAGAAGTGCCGAAAATGTGCTCCGAAATGCCATATTCTCCTCTGAAATTGAAGTTACAACCATAAAATTAACCCAGTTAAACCAATTGCTCAAATCTTCATGATAAATACCGACCGATAAGAGTGTCTTAAGCGTATTATAGCAACACTAAGATATCATATCATGCTTCTCCAAATACAGTTTCCAAAGCAGCGGACTAACGTTTGTGCGGCATTCACTTTCCAGTGACAAGTGAGTTAAGCCAATTTGTTCTTGCGTCGCCTACGGCCAAGCGATGTATGGTCGAGCTCTAGTCTCAGTTTTAAAAGAAGGTTTTAGAAAACGAGGAGAGAGAGATTTTAGAAAGAGACGTTATATAAGCAAGAGAAAGATAACAACGGCTTAGCATATATAACCTTGGGTAGGGAGAGCCACATGTCTGTTGCATGTCAAATTTCTCGGGTTATATTACTTTACTACATTTTTTTACTACTCTCATGATATATAGTTTTTTTTTTTTTTCAAATTATATGACTTTTTCGATATATTTATATCTACATCTAGTAGACCTATAATATCTTTACCGAGGATGTCTCTAGTTATCAATTTTATATATCCGAAGTTATATGCTATCTAAGTTATTGTGCCTTCTTTGCTTATAGCCATAACACTTTTTTCTTCATTTTTTTCGATCTTGTTTTTTAAAATCTCTATTGGCTCCCATTTTTTAAAACTTTCTTTTTGAAGTTAGAAGCTTGGGTATATACCGTTTGTTCGAAGGTGACACGATTTCGAGTTGGCTGACTCACTCAGTAGTGAGAATGAATGTTGCACAATTACTTATTGCGTCTCGTAAGAGTATGATTTTGACACAATAAACTATAATTAAACAATATAATAATATAATATAATTATTTAAAATAATTTACTCTCTTACCATTACAAACAAAATCTTTATATATATATATATATATTATTTTTTATAAAAAAAGTTAAAAATATTAATAAAACTTGTTAATAAAGTAATATCTGTTTTTATTTTTTCTTAAATTTAAAGGTATTATTAATATTTTTAAACAAATTACAGAATTTTGTTATAATTTAGTTATTAATTATTATTATCTTTTTACAATTACCCTTTCTTTCGTCTGGTATTTTCTCTGTCGAGTCCAGTTCTATGCCAAACCAGAGCTATTGCCATGGCGAATGATCTTCAACTTCTCAATAATTCAAGCACAAAGGCTCAACCAGCAGAATCAAAGTCCGCAGGTTTGCGATTTCTGTTCTTCCAATTGTTTTTTTCCTCCAATTTTCCTTTTCAAGTTACCGTTTGCTCGATCCCATGCCGCTATATTCTATTGTTGAAATAGTTATACAAAAAACGTTATCTCCTTTACTTAAATTAAGAACACGAATGACCTTGAGATTGTATCTCAGTGCAGATAACGCAATGACTTATTGCTAGAACTCCAAAAGGTTCATTGGTTTTAGAGCAGATGAGTCATGGGGTTTCATCTTTTTCTGTTTTTTTTTTCTCTCTCAAGCTCGATGTATTGTTTTTCGGCGGGTTTGATTTCTGAGATGTATATATTGCCCCCTGCATTTGTAATGTGTGTTTTTTACTGTATCTAAACATAACGGGAACTTATTCTGAAGTTTGATTTCAGCGCTTAGTTTTGTTTCTGTTCTTTTCGCCAGAGAAACTTGGGATTTTTGGTGTTATGGGTGCTTTTATTGTCGTTATTATTAGTTTTAAACCAATATCAGGAAACTCCACCCTTGGGTCTGAGCAAAATCTCCTTTCGAATGACTTGTTGAATGGAGTAGCATGGTAATGGTTATGTTTCCTTCTTGCAGTTGGTTTAGATGAGTCCAAACTTCACGAAGGTGTTCCCAAATGTGGATTGAATTTTGATGAATGGACTTCACTTATTTCAGAGATTGAGATGAAGCACTCAGTAAGTTTTTCATTTCTGTAAAAGGACTTCGCGACCCCTTGAACTGCTTGTTATAAACCAAATCTATCAGGAAATTAAAAACCTCAAATTTGATTGTGGTTGCTATAACACGGCACCTTATGGGACGGATGTCTCTTTTACAAGCCAAATTTTCTCTGCTTCTATTTGTATTATTCAGAGAGTATCAATATGCTTAAGCCATTTTATTTTATTTCTTTTTCATCCTGAACTTTGAACCACTGGTCCACAGGATACAATTTTTTCTGTTAGAAAATATTTATTTATTGATTGACAGTCATGAAACAAGCTTTTAGACTCATTTTGTGCTATCTCGAACTATAATTTTTAAAGTCCTAGGGTTTGTTGGATTTCTGAGACCAGATGATTTTTTTTTTCCAACAAATGCAGGATGTCATTGAGGAGATTTCTTTGGTGTATGATTCATTCTTGTCCGAGTTTCCTCTATGCCATGGATACTGGAGAAAGTATGCAGCTCATAAAACAAGGTTGTGCTCTGTGGATAAGGTTATTGATGTCTTTGAACAAGCAGTTCAATCAGCAACTTACTCTGTCGGTATTTGGGTTGACTACTGTAGTTTCAGCATATCAGTTTTTGAAGATCCAGCTGATGTTCGCAGGTATTTTCTATGAGCCAAGAATTAACAAGTAGTACGGTATAGAGATTTAGGGGTGTGCACGAATTGGAATGCCGTTTGAGGACTGATTATTTCATGAAAACCTAGAATTTGATTGACTATTTTCTATTGAGTATTGGCTTTTGTTCTCATTCAGTTGATTTTCTTGTGCTATGGAGTGGAGGAAAAGAAATGATATATATATTTTTAAGAAGCCTGTGAAGTATATTAATTCCAAAAAGTGAACAAACTGGGGGCAGGGGGAAGAGGAATACCTCTCGCAAAAAACTACTAAACATAGCTTTCCAATTGAATATTCTCCTTCTTCTTCTTTATTTTTTTATTTTTTTATTTTTTTATTTTTTTATTTTTTTGCATTCAATTATCCCGTGTACTCAGCTACGAGTTTTCAAACTGTGGACCGAAAAGGTAACGTACATTATTATTGCATGTGCTGCTGAGAGTATAAGAAAATCATTTTTGTGCTTTGATCAAGAAGCTTATTGCTGCAAATGAAAACTGTATGCCAAGAATTTCCTCTTTTGTCATATTTTAACATTCCGACTAAGCTTTCGATGATTTTCCTCTGTTCCCTCTACTATGCATGTCCATTTCCTTTTCAAATTTTCCTTCGTCTATTTTGTTCGATTTAATCAAAAGAGCAAAATAAACTCAATGGTATGATTCCGTATCTATCAGATTGTTTAAGAGGGCAATATCCTTTGTCGGAAAGGACTATTTAAGCTATAGCTTGTGGGACAAGTACATTGAGTTTGAGCTATCTCAACAGCAGTGGGATTCTTTAGCTCTGATATACATTCAAACTCTGAGATTTCCTACCAAAAAGTTGTCTTATTACCACAGCAGGTGTGTTTTTCTCCTATTACATATTGGTTCCCTGCGATCTTTTAGTTGATCATAGAATATTCTTGGAAGCCATGAAAAAGAGCTGCTTTTCTGCAAACCAGTCTCCCTTCTATATTGTTGGCGTTATGCTCAAATGTACATTTACTTGGTAATATAGCTAATGGACAGCATTGCATCTGTCAGCTTTAGAAAATTGACCGATTCTCTGAGAGAGAATATCCAATCTGATACCGGGTGCAATCCTTCAATGCCCACAGAATTAGAAGCTTTGCCTAATGGCGAAGCCCCCATCTGTTGTACAGACAGCGAGCTATCCTCTGTCATTAAAGACCTTCTGGATCTGTCGACTGGGACAGCAAGGTATAGTACATTACAGAAGTATGTGCATGCTGGGGAAAAACTCTATGACGAAGCATGGCAACTGGAGGAAAAAATTATTCACTTTGAGCGTAAAATCAGGAGGACATACTTTCATGTAAAACAACTTGATGCTGATCAACTGAAGAATTGGCATTCTTATCTGGACTTTGTGGAGATGTATGGAGATTTTGACTGGGTATGTTTCTGAATTGTTCTGTTGCTTAAACCATCATTCTCCTTGTGGTTATTTCTTTTAATCTGAAGAACCCTTATCTATTAGGCGGTTAAACTCTACGAGAGATGCTTAATTCCCTGTGCTAGTTATCCTGAGTTTTGGATGCGCTATGTGGAATTTATGGAAATAAAGGGTGGAAGAGAATTAGCAATGTTTGCTCTAGAGCGTGCAACAAAAACTTTTCTTAAGGTATACCTTTTTACAGTGGGGACATGTATTCTATTCCATATTCATGCAAATAATTTATTATTACAATAAATATCATGTTAGTTTGTATGAGGAAAGCCTTTACCTTTTCATTGCCTATTCTTGCATTGTTCTTTTGCAAGCTTGAGAAAACTTGGAAGATTGTTAGTTGAGCATGCCTCCTTTTGTTGACAAGTTCCTACTCCAACTTATATAATCCCCCTATCCATTAAAAAAACAGCTTTTACTTTTTGGGTGGCATAGTCTTTAATGGTTTTTTGTGAAATTTGAAAGGCTAAGAGTAGAGTTATTTTTTTAACATGGGTAGAAATAGAATCCATTACTTTTTAAATGACCTCTCTCTTAAATTTGGCAAAAGCTCTTGAAAGTCTTTGATTAGAGTATAATTTTCTTTATGTCTGGCTATAATGAATATTATAACTGTTTGGTTGCTCGCTTTTATATGAAGAGTTGACGGAGTTTCTTTATAAGTGACTGGAGATGTTTATGGCCATTCTTTTGTGTTGGTTGCAGAGAGTTCCTGTTATCCATCTTTTCAATTCAAGGTTTAAGGAACAAATAAGAGATTTATCTGGTGCACGTGCTGCTTTTCTTCCGCTTGATGGAGATTTAGATTCTAACTTTGTGGAGAATATTATATTGAAGGCTAATATGGAGAAACGAATGGTATGAGAAACAGATTAGTGGTTGAATATAATCCAGCTCCATGCACTCATTTGGTTTTATTGAATATTGGCTTATGGATCTATTGTTGTTTCTCAATGATCCAGGGGAAATCTACGGCAGCTCTTAATGTTTACAGAGAAGCACTGGAAATGGCTTTGATGAAGAACAAATTGGATGTTCTACCATCCCTGTATATTCATTTTTCTCGGCTTAAACACATGGTATGAGGTTCATGAAATTAACAAAAGTGATGACTTCAAGTCTGTTATTATGTCTTTGATCCTCTGGAATTTCTTCTCTCTTTTTTTTTCTCTTTTCATCTGTTTTCTTCTTTATATTTGTTCTATTATGGTCAAGCAATTCTCTTGATATGGTCGTTAGAACTTGAGTTACCGATTTTGATTTGCAGATTTCAGGACGTGCAGATGCTGCCATTGAAGTCTTAATAGATGGGATCAGAAACGTACCTCTCTGTAAATTACTTCTTGAGGTATTTCTACTTATGAATTTAGTCGTATATAATAGTAAAAGAATGAGTCCAGTTGCTGCTTCACAGTTTTATGCAGATTCTTATTTGTCTCCTGCCCCTTCTACAGGAACTTATAAACTTCGTAATGGTGCAAGGAGCGCCAAAGCTTATAAATTTAGTTGATCCCATCGTAGCTAATGCAATATCTCTCAAGCCAGACGTATCTCGAGGTTGGAGTGAGCAAGACAGAGAGGATATTTCAACTCTTTATTTAAAGGTCAAGTTCCTTTAAGATATTTATGTTTACATTTTTTTTAATGGAAGAATACCATTGGGTTAACAAGGGCCAGAATAGAGAAGGGCCCAAAAGCAACTACACAAAAGGATCTACATCACACCTCGGTTAAAGGCCTAGGAAAGGGCCAGTCGAATTTAATAAGTCTTAACAAAAGTCTTTTATTAAAAACAAATTTTTCCCTTAAAAGTTGGTTTTTAATGTGATTCGCTATGTACTGCTTATCTATCAGTTGACCTGGGGAGGGAAGCTAGACTACCAAGTGTTTGATCATCTCGTTTTTTTACCTTTTTGTGTCCTGAGAAATCTTTCCCTTGGATGTATTATTACAGATGCCAAGCCGTTTTTTTCCCCTTGATGAACATTTTATTGAGAAAGTCATGCAGAACAAAATTTTGGGTAGCTACGCTAGAAAGAGATAAAAGATCTACCAAATCCCAAGATTCCTCAAAATCTCTCCATTAAAACTACCAAGGGAATAGACTCGTATTTGGGTTCCTCTCTTGGATTCAATCGCAACTATGGAGCTTTTGAAGAACCAAGTCCAAAGAAAAATTTTGATTTTGTTTGGAGTCTAAGCTCATCAAACTAGATAAGGAAGAAGATCCCACATCGGTTGGAGAGGGAAACGAAACATTCTTTATACGAGTGTGAAAACATCTTTCTAATAGACGTGTTTTAAAACCTTGAGGGGAAGCCCAAAAAAGACAATATCGGTTAGGCTTATATTGCTTTATGATTTGTTTGAAAAATGAATTGCATGAGAAAGGGACCTCAAGTACTTGAGCTTCCTTACTTTGACATCTGGACCAAGAGAAATGTTGAAACCTTTAGAGAGCAGAATCCTTCAGTCTTTACCATAAAAAGCCACCCCCCTCCCATGATAGGTTTGTTCTAATCTAACACGGATCACTTCTCTTTGGCAGCAGGCTATTGACCTGTGTGGAACCATTCATGATGTAATGAGGGTGTGGAATCGACATATTAAATTGTTTCCACAGTCTATTAGAGCAATGCCATATGAAGACCCCACACGGACAGAAGCGTTAAAAATGACCAAAGGAGGAAAACAAACATTAGATTCTACTGTAACCAACCAGCCAATCAAAGACGGTCAGTTTGATCTATCAACTCAGCTTCCTCTAGAAGAGAACAAACAATCTCTGCAGGGAAACCAAAACTTCCAGAATGACCAATCTTCCAATGGGAATGAACCAATTTCCTGTTTACTGGGAAATCGCAATAATGATACGAAAAAATCTGCCATTGATCATATTCATTCTGGAGAAGCTGAAATTGATGCAGAGGCAAGAGTGCAGCAGGATTCTCCAAAAGTTTCTGAGCATTATGGAGAGGGTGGAAATCAGGTTGAATTAGCACCAATGCCTATGGACAACTCAAAAGAAGATGAGTATGGCAATGCTTTGGGACAGAATTTGAAAAATCTTTCAATTGGGAGTCTTTCTCTAAGCCCCAAGAACAATGACAAAATAGATGTACTCCCCAAAGCGTGTCACGAAGGGGAAGCTCCCTTTGAGAACAGTATGTCTAGTGAAAGTGTCTGCAATACAGATGAAGGGGCTTTAATACACAACCCACAAGGTGTCAGATCTTCTGGTTCCATCCAGATATCTAAGGAAGTGGCTAGTCCATCATCATCTCCAAGCCTCGATAAACCTATACACACCCAAGCACCTTCACAGTTTCATGTGGGTGCAACTGGAAATAGGAACTGGCACCATAAACATTCTGCTGGTAACTTACATCATGACTCCCAACATCGATTTCAGTCACATTCACGGAGAAGACCTCATCGAACATGGCAAGATTCTCCTCGAGACTACCAAGGAATGAGATCTGGTCAAACACCAGATAGTCAAGATTATGCCTCTGAATCGATTGCTTCACAGGAACCACAAGTTGAACGAAGCAGCCAAGAATACAATCAGATTCAATCTGCTCAGCAGCAGAACTTCCCCACTATTCAGTCTCAACTTCCTTCTCAAGGTTTTCAAGAGAAGTCTCAATATATTACACCAAACGAGGAGCAATATGGTTACATGCAAAGTGGTCAGGCCCCACATACCTATGAACAGATGTGGCAGTATTATTACTACCAGCAGCAGCAGCAGCAGCAGTACTTTTTGCAGCAGCAGCAACTTCAACAGTCACAGAATTTTCAACAACTTCAACAGTCACAGAATTTTCAACAACAGTATAACCAGCAGCAACTGCAACTGCAACAGCATTATTTTCAGTCTCAACAACAATATCCTTACCATGTGCAATTACAACAGCAGTATCACATGCAGCAGCAATTGCAACAAACTCAGCAACAGCAGCATTTACTTGGCCTACAGCCACAAGAAGTCTCCCAGACAGATCAGCAATCATTTAAACAACAGGAGCATCAGCCAGAAAAAATGGAGGAAGAAGAACAAAGGCAGCACATGAAACAGGTTTCGTTGTTGTTTCTTTTTCTCATTCGTGGTTGACTTGGTTTCTTTACCCTCCCTTTTGTAGTTGCATTACATGACCATGCTTCACTTTTTAAATGGCTCAGTAAACATATGTTGAATTAATTGAGAGATGCTGAAATTCAAAGGAATCCAAGTCTATCATGGATGTTTACTGTCCGTACTCAATAACTTCATACAAATTTTAATCATTTTCTCATTCCCCGATTCTTAAGTCTTACTCCTCATTTCTTGTTTGTAGATGATATTTCTGTCGATGAATCTTATCTATTTGATGTCATGCGATCTAAACTGTTCATCAATTGACAGATCTCAACGAGATTAGCTTTTCAATTTCTCATTTGGGTGTATTCAATTTGGAATCCTTGCAAGTTGAAGTTGTCAGCTTGTTCTTGTATTGAGTCTATTAAATAAAATACGTAATCTAAAATGTGGTATTCTGACAACAGGATTCTTGACAAAATAGCGGTAGCAGGCTGATCAGGAGCATTACCTGGGCAACCAAATGAGGCGTTTGTGGCAGGTAACTTAGATCATCATCTGAGCTAACTGTAGTTGCACACCAAAAATGTCAGCAGCTGATAATCAAGACCACTGAAAGTGAAGATGGAACTTGCAGATATCTCTTCGAAAAGGCAAAGCAACAGGATTTCCTCCTCATTGCAGTGCTTATGGTTCACTTGGCTGCTGAATCTTCAGTGAGAAACCGATTACAAGGTCTGTAATTTTCAATACACCACCTTTTATTTTCAGCTGTCTTGTCCACTGACCATAGCAGGAATCTGTAGAGCAAGAATAGAGATTTATTTAGCTGTCATTTCTGAGGTGTGAGAAAGAGAAGAAAAGGAAGATTACTTTATAAATTAGACAAGAAGTTCAGCCTACAAAGTCTAGGAAGAAGAAGTACTGCTAACTACTTGAGCAATAGAACAATTTTGCAGGTTGATAGGTGAATAGGAAGCATAGTACTCTTCAAATTGAGGAATATAAACGTTGGGACATGTAAATCATTTGAAAATTCTGTGCTGGTAAGAGGACAAAATAGAGCCATGAACAACTCCAATGGTTCCAACAGAGATTAGGTTGTAATGGCCCCCATATCAACCCCTATATAAATATAGAAATTATGTCACAGCCAATTTTGAAACCTATATTTCACTATATTTCCATTTTTTTGGGTTAAAGATTTGTGTTCTTCCATTGAATTGGTTGCTGTTTTGTTACATTTTCCATCACTTCTCCTTCCTTTCTTGACTGCATCTTTCTTTTTTGCTTCTCTATGATTTGTTATGTTATGTTGTTCATAATTCTGAAGTTCTATCAAATTATTATTATTTTTTTCGTTGTAATTAATAGCACATATTCAAGTATGGAGGAATTGAAGTAAGAAATTTATGTATATCTATTTTGATAATATCATAATTACTATTACAGAATAATATCATCGTAGTACAAAACGATCGTAAAATAAAAACGATTGTAGTTAATCTATGGTATATAATATAAATTTTAACTAGTTGAATTATATTTTGAGTTAATTTATGAACCACCGTTCGAATATTTTGTGAGATCTCACATTAGTTGTAGAGGGGAACGATCCTTTGTTCGTGTAAAGCTTGATTGGTGGGATTTGCCTTACCAGGAAACTAAATGTCTTGATTTGTTCATGGGATTTGCCTTACCATGAAACTAAATGTCTTGATACTGGTTTGACTATGAGCTTCCGACAGAACGGCAAGTTTTGTTTGGTTATATCGGCTATTTGGACTGGTGTTTCACCGAAGGGAAAGGGGCGGGAGAGGGCGGCCTCGTGGCTCCGCAAGGGCCAAAGCTTATGTGGTCAGCTCCCATTGGCGGTCAACGAAGGATGGAGATGCTTAAGCCATGTTGTTGCCTAACTCAAAAGGGTTTGAGGACTTGTGGAGAAAGGCTCGAGGAGATCAGAACTGCCAATGTAAGAGACGACGTTTGGAGTTAACAAGCATATAACCAGGATCATGTATGTACACCACGTCCAACACCTTGTCCATGAGCTTTCCCCTGCCACTTGTCCTTTGAAGGCCAAGTCGATCGATGACGATCGTTTTTATTTCTTAAAATTGTGCTCGTTTTCTTGAAATTTGTTTTTAGGTTCTTGGTCGATGATATAAATTTTAACTAGTTGAATTATATTTTAAGTTAATCTATGAACTACCGCTAAAATATTTTAAGTTAATCTATGAAATTATATAAGGTTGTTAAAACCTCTCCCACTTTAAAACTTCGAGGAGAAGCATCGAAAAAAAACTTAAAAGAGGACAATATCTACTAACAGTGTGCCAACGAGGACGTTGGCCCTCCACGGAGGTGGATTGTGAGATCTCACATCGGTTGTAGAGGAGAACAAACATCTCCCTTAAGAGGGGAATAATATCGGGCTTAAGCGGTTACATATTTATACTATTTTTTGGTATAAATTTTGGAGAGGGACTAAGGAGGAAGAATGAAAAAGGTGAGAATTACCTTATCAAGAATCATAGGATGATAGGATAGGAGAAATATTCTCTTATTAGTTATTCACTGTGAGTGACATTGAGAGACACGCACATGAATCTATCAACCTAACCACATTGCTTTACTTTACATTTCTAAAACAAATAAGATTTTTTTTAAAAAAAATATTAAATGAGAAATTGAGGATGATATATTACAGACTTAATTTTTTATTTAATATACCTTTAAATTTTTAATTATATACTCTACACTTTCAAATTTTATATGATAAGTGGGTTAATTATTTTAAAAAATATTAAATAGGTCAATGATTTATTAAGTATAAAATTAAAAATTAAGTATTTATTTATCTATTAGACACAAAATAAAAAAACCAAAAAACTTATTAAACATTTATTAAAATTTAATTTTCTTATAATTTATAAATAAAAAAATATATAAAAATAAGTTAAGATATTAAATGTATAGTTTTACCTAAAAAATATACTAGGAAAAAAAAATACTAACTTCTTATTATATTATATTATATTATGTTAAAATAATAATAAAATATATTAAAAAAAATAGTACTAGGAATGGTTTCCACGGATACTAAAAGGTGGGGTTTGCACTTCGCAAAGGCGGTGGTCCTATACCACGTGATTTTGTTTCATATTTTATTTATTTAAATATTACATTGGTCCCTCTACTTTAAATTTATTCCATTTTTTAAGTGTCAAAATTAAACTTTTATATTTAAAAAAATTAAAATTAGTTATTTGCATAAATATTATTCATTTTAGTAAAAAGAATAATAATAATAATAATATAAATATATATTTATTCTAAAATTTATATAAACAAATTAGAAGGATAGAAGTTAACCAGAACACAACTCAATTAAATTATTTTTTTAACTAAAATGTTAAACTTTCAATTTTTTACCATATTAACGGTTAAAATATTTTAATTTGTTAGTTTATGGTTAATTTTATTAGGAAAGAATGTAATTTCTATGAAAATTATTTTTATTGAAAATATAAAAATTTAAAATCTAAAATAATATTTGAACAAATAATAAATATGTTTTTATTTTTGGAGAGTGGACCCCTTATTATTATTATTATTTTGAGAATAAATGGACCAATTTATAAATGCTCAAAGGTGCTGTCCAAATCTTACTCGTGGGAATGCCCACGTTTTTAGTTCAATATATTTTTAAATCTAAAATTAATTTTTCAGCTTCTAACAATGGTAAATAAATTATTTTCTGTTTTTTTTTTAGAAATATTATATATTACAGACTTGAGATTACAATTAATTAAACTATATTACAGACTTGCCATGATTATTATCTTTTAATAATATATATATATATATATATAATATTTTAGGTCGTGATTAATAACTATTTAGTTTTAAAATTTTATTATCATAAATGTCATATTTACCTATAAATTTTTTAATCTTGTTTAGAGGTATTTATACGACTCGAAAACTCGACCAATTCAGAATATTCAATCCAGACCATAAAAGTTAGGCGTTATATATATATATATATATATTTTTGTTGGATCAACTCGAAAATAGTGTTACAGTCCAACCCTATCATATCCTACTTTCAATATAACAGGTATTGTAAACAATTAAAAAAATTTATAATTAAAAAAAAAATTGATAACTCAATTTGAAAATAGAAAGTTGGGTTAGGTTGCAAACTCTATTTAGATTGTTTGGGCCATCAATTCAACCCCAAATTTTTTTAATTTTTGAAATCAAACTAAACAAATATTATTTTAGATTTTAAATATTATTACCTTCCACGGCTCTTTGAAATAATTATGTCAAAAAAAAAATATATATTTTTGAAATCAAACTAAACATTTAAATATAATGAAAATATGATCGATGTATTATTAATAGAAATGGATAAAATTTGATGAAATGAAAATTGATTTATTACCGTTTATGGATAAAGTTTCAGAGGTTAAGAGGGTGAAACCAACGGACATAAAAATTAAAAAAAATTAAAAAAAATAATAATAATAAAAAAATAATAATGAGGAAAAGGAAAAGGAAGGAGGAGGGGAACATGGCGTGGTGAAATATGGTGATCCAAAAACGAAGGCGAGTAAATTCCAAGCTAAACAGAGAGATGGATTGTGAATCGGCGACAAGGGATGACGACGAGTCACTTCTTGGAAAGATAAAAGCCAAAACCAAACCAGCTCCTCCTAGTTTCTCTGAGTCGTACGGCACCTGTTTCAAGCGATGAATTCACTGATGGAGATAAACCTCCAGCTTCCTCCTTCGTTTCTCTGAACAACCAATCCAACAATTTCACTTCAATCCTTCCGGATACACTCATGGAGAATAGTCGGGGAGGAGGAAGAGGAATGGCGGCGTTTTCGTCCTCGGCGGAAAGCAATACCAGGGCTCGTCCGAGCAACACCGCTAGCACCGACAACAGAGCTGCGGCACTTGTGCAATACAATGCTGATGCTGGGCTTTTGAACAAGTTTGAGCAATCGGATGCCTCTGGTGAGTCTTTTAACTATTCGAGATCAGTTCTTGAAGCTCCACAGTCTGTACCTGAAGAACAAATTACTGCTTATCTGTCTAAGATTCAGAGGGGTGGAATGGTTCAACCGTTTGGTTGTTTGCTTGCGATTGAAGAATCTAGTCTTAAGATTATTAGCTATAGTGAGAATTGTTTTGAATTATTGGGGATAAATTATCAGTTTGAGTCGGCACCGGGGAAGGGTCTAATTGGGGTTCATATAAGAGCTCTGTTTACGCCTTCCTCCGGTGCTTCTTTGGCTAAAGCGGCTTCATCCAGGGAGATTTCGTTGTTGAATCCTGTTTGGGTTTATTCTAGGAATACCCAGAAGCCATTTTATGCCATATTGCATAGGATTGATGTGGGGATTGTAATTGATTTGGAGCCTGCACGGTCTGTTGATCCTGCACTGTCGCTTGCCGGCGCCGTGCATTCACAGAAACTTGCGGTTCGAGCCATTTCCAGGTTGCAGGCTCTACCTGGTGGTGATATTGGTGTTTTATGTGATACGGTTGTGGAGGATGTTCAGAAGCTTACAGGGTATGATAGAGTGATGGTGTATAAGTTCCATGATGATGAACATGGTGAAGTAGTGTCAGAAATCAGAAGGTCGGACTTGGAGCCATATCTCGGTTTGCACTATCCTGCCATTGATATACCCCAAGCTGCTCGTTTCTTGTTCAAGCAGAACCGCGTTAGGATGATTTGCGATTGCCACGCGAAGCCTGTGCAGGTCATTCAAAGTGATGAGCTAAAGCAGCCTCTTTGTTTGGTTAATTCAACACTTCGATCACCACATAGTTGTCATTTGCAGTACATGGCAAATATGGGTTCCATAGCCTCATTGGCAATGGCAGTAATCATGAACAGTGATGACTCTCCAACAAGGTTATGGGGCCTGGTAGTGTGCCACCATACTTCAGCACGATATGTCCCTTTCCCACTTCGTTATGCTTGCGAGTTTCTCATGCAGGCTTTCGGGCTGCAACTTTACATGGAGCTTCAATTGGCATTACAAATAACAGAGAAAAAGGTTCTCAAGACACAAACCTTACTCTGTGACATGCTCCTCCGAGGCTCCCCTTATGCATTGCTGACCCAGTCACCTAGTATAAAGGATCTCGTGAAGTGTGATGGAGCTGCATTGTACTATCAGGGGGCATGTTGTCTACTAGGTGTAACTCCAACTGAAGCCCAAGTTAAAAACCTTGTCGAGTGGATACTCAATAACCATGGAGATTCTACAGGACTGAGCACGGATAGCTTGGCTGATGCTGGCTATCCCGAAGCTGCTTCACTAGGTGATGCAATATGTGGAATGACTGCTGCAAGAATTAGTTCAAAAGATTTCTTATTCTGGTTCCGTTCCCATGCCGCAAAAGAAATCCAATGGGGAGGAGCCAAGCATCATCCAGATGATAAGGATGATGGTGGAAGAATGCACCCAAGGTCATCATTTAAAGCATTTCTTGAAGTTGCAAAGAGTAAAAGTATGTCATGGGAAGCTCAAGAAATAAATGCCATTCACTCATTGCAGCTTATTATGAGGGAGTCTTTCTCGAGCGCTAGGGACAGTGATTCGAAGGCAGAAATGTCTGTCCAGCAGAGTGATACTGTGTCTCAGGACATCGGCGAACTCAGTTCAGTAGCTTGTGAAATGGTTAGATTGATTGAAACAGCAACCGCTCCAATTTTTGGGGTTGACTCAACTGGTGTGATCAATGGATGGAATGCTAAAATAGCTGAACTCGTAGGATTACAAACTGGAGAAGCTTTGGGGAGATCTCTTGATGAAATCGTTCATGATGATTCACGTGGAACTGTTGGAAATTTAGTTCTTCATGCTCTGCAAGGTAAGTGTAGATATCAGTGGCATTTATTAATATTAGTTCGCTTATAGCTTATGAAGCTAACTATTGATTTGATCATCAATGTTACAGCATAGCAATAGCCCTCTACTGTTTCGTTTTCGCCCCTTCCCTTGTTATATGATTGTCCTTGTGTTTTTCAGGTGTGGAAGACAAAAATGTGGAGTTAAAACTGAGAAAGTTTGGAACTGATAAAGAAAACTCAGCTGTGTATATTGTAGTTAATGCTTGCGCAAGTAGGGATTACACAAATAAAGTTATTGGGGTTTGCTTTGTTGGGCAAGATATAACGTCGGAGAAGGGCATGAGGGATAGATTTATCCGTCTGCAGGGAGATTATAGGACAATCATTGAAAGTCTGAGTCCATTGATTCCACCAATTTTCGTTTCCGACGAGAATGGTTACTGCTGTGAATGGACTGCTGCCATGGAGAAGCTTTCTGGTTGGAGTAAAGATGAAGTTATAGGGAAAATGCTTGTAGGGGAGATTTTTGGGAACTTCTGTAGGTTGAAAGATCTAGATACCCTCACTAGGTTTATGATCCTATTATATCAAGGCATTGGTGGTGAACAAACTGAGAAGTTTCCATTAGGATTTTTCAATAAGAATGGTGACTATGTGGAGGTGCTTTTAACATCAAACAAAAGGACTGATGCAGAAGGAAATGTCATTGGTTGTATCTGTTTCCTGCAAGTTGTTGAGCCAAACTTGCAAGGGGTCTCTGAAGGACTCGGCCTGGGCGAAAGACGGGGCAATTTGCAGCTTAAGGAGTTGACTTACTTAAAGCGGGAGATGAAAAATCCTTTAAATGGCATCAAATTTACTCATGAACTCCTTGTAAATTCTGGCATTACAGACAACCAGAAACTCTTCCTTGTTACTAGCGATGCGTGCGAGAGACAGATCATGGCAATCATTGAGGATATGGACTTCAGAAGTTTAGAAGTGGGGTAAGTACCATCTCGGCAAACGTTCACTTTCTTTTTTCTGTACTGCTGGTGATTTTCGTTCGTAAACCATGCCATGGACTTCTTAATTTTGCAAGTCGTTTAACAATCACTTTATTTGACACAAAGCTTCTGCATAAAAGTATGAAGCATCCACTGAAGTGAGTGCCAAAGGACAACTGGTGAAAACATAAGTCAAAACTTGAGGGCTAAGAGACATATTAGGGGATGAATGAAATAGGTATAGCCCACTAAACACCTTAGTGAGAAATAGAACACGTAGTTAGCCTTGTCAAATATGATCTTACTTATCAACTAAAGTAGCATTTTCATATTGTCCAACATTTGTAGTAATCTACTTGAAGAGAAATGAGAAGGTCGACAAGCACATCTGTAGGTTGTTCGATCGTTTCTAGGCAGGGCAACAAGCAAATTTCTTCATTGCACCCAAGGATTAGAATAATATTTTCCTCGCATGTATCGTATCCTCGATGTAAGTTATTAATGAGAATCAGGTTTGTTTTCTAAAAAATGATGGGAGAAATGATGTTAAGTTTATATTCGAGGGGTGACACCAATATAACTTACCTGGGAGAAGGGTTTGTAGGAATCGCATGGCTTTGGTTTTGGGACTACTCCTCTCCATAATTTTCAACAATCCTCACCTTGAACAAAGTACACCATAGAGCCTCTCCTGAGGCCTCATTCTCTGGAGCTCTTGAATAGCTTCCCCTTAATCGAAGCTCGAGTCATTCTCTGGAGCCCTCAAACAAAGTGAATCCTTTGTTCGACACTTGAGTCACCTTTGAGACTCCCATTAATTGAGGCTCAACTCCTTCTCTGGAGCCCTCAAACAAAGTAAACCCTTTGTTCGACACTTGAGTCACCTTTGAGACTCCCATTAATTGAGGCTCAACTCCTTCTCTGAAGCCCTCAAACAAAGTAAACCCTTTGTTTGACACTTGAGTCACCTTTGAGACTCCCCTTAATCGAGACTCGATTTCTTCTCTGGAGCCATCAAACAAAATAAACCTTTGTTCGATACTTGAGTCACCTTTGACTACACATTCGAGGCTCACAACTACTTTGTTCGAAACTTGAAGATTCGATGAACATGGCTAAGTTAAGGATCTGACTCTGATACCATGTTAGGAATCACAGACCTCCACAATGGTTGATATTGTCCACTTTGAGTATAAGCTTTCATGGCTTTGCTTTTGGTTTCCTTAAAAGGCCTCAGACCAATGGAGATAATTTTCCTTATTTATAAACTCATGATCTTCCTCTTAATCAGCCATCGTAGAACTACTCCTCTCAATAATCCTCAACAAGGTTTTGAAGCCAAGTATACCTGAAGAACATATCTCTCCTGCAGATATCTCACAATATTCTTCTTCTTCGTAAAAAGTTCACAGATATCTTAGCCTCAATCGAACCCATATTGTCAATTATTTTGTTATGCATTTTTATGTCTATAATCTGCTCAAGTCTGTCCTATGCTGCTCTGATTTTTCTCCTGGTTTAACAGCCAAGTACAGATAAACAGAGACGAGTTTGTCCTCGGGAGTGTTCTGGATGCCATTATCTGTCAAATCATGATTGTTGTCAGAGAGAAGAACATACAACTGTTTCATGAAATTCCAGAAGAAATTAAAGTGTTAACTCTTTGTGGCGATCAAATTAAACTTCAGCTGGTTTTATCAGATTTCTTACTTAGCGTAGTGCAGAACACGCCTGCTCTGGACGGTTGGGTTGAAATCAAAATTTCAGCTGGTTTGAAGCTTATACAAGATGGAAATGAACATATTCACTTGCAGATCAGGTACTCTCCAGTAACTCCTCCTTTTTGCTTGTGTTTCTCACTTTTTTTCCTGGTTTTATATCATATTTTCTTTGTATAGCTTTGTCTTGTATACTTTTGTATGGATCTTGAAAGAAAGTGAACATATCGCATACTGCAAGGGATTTTGATTCAGGAGATGAAGGTTGTTTAGTGAACTAAAATTCCTCTTCAGTAACTATTCAGTCCACACGTGACTATCATTCAGTCCACACGTGACTATCAGTTTTGAGCCATGCCTAGACATTTTTATGTGTATTGCGAGATCCCACATCGTTTGGAGAGGGGAACAAAATATTCTTTATAAGGGTGTGGAAACCTCTCCTTAGCAGACACGTTTTAAAAATTTTGAGGGGAAGCTCGAAAGGGAAAGCCCAAAAGGACAATATCTGCTAGCGGGCTTGGGCTGTTACAAATGGTATCAGAGCCAGATACTGGGCGATGTGCCAGTGAGGACGGTGAGTCTCGAAAAGGGAGGTGGACATTGGGCGGCATGTTAGCAAGGACGCTAGGCCCCGAAAGGGGGTGGATTGTGAGATCCCACATTGATTGGAGAGAGGAACGAGTGTCAGCGAGGACCTCGGGCCTCGAAGAGGGGTGGATTATGAGACCCCACATCGATTGGAGGGAGGAATGAAACATTCTTAATAAAGGTGTGGAAACCTCTCCCTAGCAGACGTGTTTTAAAAACTTTGGGGGAAGCTCGAAAGGAAAAAACAACCATAGGGTTGGCTTAGTGGCCAATATGGGCAATGAAAGTAATCAATTACTTAGAGAGAATGAATTTAAGCTACGATGAATACCTACTTAAGATTTAATATCTTACGAGTTCCTGTAGCAAACAAATGTAGTAGAGTTAGACGACTGTCGGTGAGAATAGTCGAAGTATGTGAATGCTGACATCTTGAAAGACAGAGCTGGGACATTGATTTTTTATTGTTTTTGGTTTCTTTGTATGTGTAGAATGTCACATCCAGGTCAAGGGCTGCCTCCTGAACTAATCCAAGATATGGTTGGAGGAGGACAACAGTGGAGTTCAGAGCAAGGCCTCGCCCTAAATCTGTCACGCAGACTTCTCAATAAATTAAACGGTAATGCCTGCTATGTTAGAGAGCAAACTAAATGCTACTTCCTCATTGATCTCGAACTCAAGTTAAGGCGCTCGAGGGGGTCGCTGGAAGGCACTACAAGCCAAAGGACTTGAGTTTCCTTTCACTTCTTCAAATCATATCAACAACATGTTCATATCTAGAGCAGCATTGGACAGTGCTGAAACCCAGCACATTCATGTCACCTTGCATACAACCAGTCCTACACACGTTGCGATGCTAAGCGTCTCTCGATGATGTTCAATGATTGATTTCGTGTTAGATTGTATTCGATTTGACGAGTCGGATGTAGGTAGCCCTGTCTGCATTTTTGGTTGCCGTTGCTGGTGCATGTTTCAGCAATGTGGCAATGTATATGAAACATGCGGTTTTGTTCTGTCTTGTTATGGACGTGAAAGCCATATATTGTAATATTTGAGAACTGTGCTTATTTTGACATATCGAGGGCCAACCCATTTCTCATTTTGCTTAATGGGGTTTTGATTATGTATATGGTTATATATTTGAAATTATTATTGTTTTTTATTTATGATAGCCGTATGGAATATAGTATTTGGTGATTAACACGAACAAACAATACCGACAATCTTGTCACTTAATGGCTATTCTGTCGAAGCCTGACTAAGGAAGAATTACGGGGCGTAAAACAAAAAAATATGCTGATTCGGGATGGGTATACTATATTTAATTTATAACGGAACCCCGCCCTTAACCCATTAAGGAAAAAGAAAAGTCCTTCCTTTTTTGGCCGATTGTGGGCGAGGAGGGATTCGAACCCCCGACACCATGGTTCATAGCCACGTGTTCTAATGTACATTATTTGATGATAGATAGATCCATAAAAAAAATAGAAATGTGTTCGCTTAATTAAAATTTTAAATAGAAAATTAATCTGATTTTTTAAAAAACATCTGATTTTTTGGTTTTATTTATTTATTATTATTACAAGTATTTAATAAATATTCTTCTAATAAAAATATTCAAACATTAAATTTGTAATATAACATAATAAAGTTAAAAAAATAACTAAATAAATATATTAATTTCTAACTTTTTGTCTAATAGATTTCGAATTTTAAGAACGTTTAATAATTTCGTGAATTTTCAATTTTATATTTAATAAATAATATATTATTTTAAAATTAAATTAAACCAGTTTTTTTTTTTTTTTTTTTTTTAANTTATATTAAAAACTAAAAAAAATATAAAAAAGAATTAAAAATTTAGGAACTAAAATTAATAATTTTTAACATTTTTAAAAAAATATTTTTACTTAAATACACTGTTTGACCATTTTTATTTTATTTAATATTAATATTAAGATAAGATAACGTCAGTGGGTTTTAAGTTTTAACGATGGCGTTCATCTAAACGCCGATGAGGCTCTGTTTCCCTCCTTTGTTCGTTGGTTCGTTCTCGTTCATCACTCCGGCGCTGGCATTTTCGGCCGCGCAACATGAAGATGATGCAGAGAACTTCCCCACTGTGTTCTTCTAGCTCATTTTCTCATTCTTTTCCATACATTTCCGTTCTCAATCGATGCACCGAACCTTTCCGAAGACGTATCGCTCTTACTTGTAAGGGTTCAGCTTTCTCGATACTTCAGCTGCCCTTGTACCGCCATCTTCACACTCTTCCACTTTTGCAGCCTTCCCGCCGTAGAGTTGGTGAGTTCTTCTTGTTTGGTTATTACTGTAATTTATCTCGTTTAACTCATGGCTGATTGAATGCGTCTCGTTTGACTTTGTTGGTATTGTTTGATGATTTGGAGGTAATATGTCGTTGTTTTGAGTTTACGTGGGTAATTTAAATGTGAAATGATAATTTTTTTTTTGGCATTTCAGCTACTTCTCAGATTCTAGAAAGTGTGGAAGCTCCGACAGGATTTGTTGAAATTGGTTACATATCCAATGTTCATGGGACTGAGGGGGAAGTTCGAGTGAAACCTGTTACTGATTTTCCTGAACTGCGATTCTCCACGGTAAACCAATGCCAATAATTCTCGAAAGAAAGAACCTCTCTCTCTATATATATATATAAGAACATTGTAGTCCTTTTAAATCAATACCGATTTCTACTTACCCCTTTTCTTTAGCCTGGCACAAGATGGTTGAAGCAGCAAGTGTCAGGAAGGGAAGAAATCCGAGAAGTTGACTTGGAAGAGGGGAGGGAACACCCTGGTCGAAAGAGTTGGATACTGAAGTTTAAAGGCATTGATGCTGCTGAACAGGTCTACCTATTTCCCTTTTTGTGTACGATAAATCATATTTTTTTATCCTAAATCTTGGTTTTTCTTGTCACTATTACTTCATGTAGCTGTTTATGATCAATGTATAGAAGTATGAGTTTATTATTATTATTTCTACTACTAGTACTTTGGCGCACAAGTACTAATTGAAAAAAAAAACAAAGCAACCATCATAGTCAGCCCAGAAGATTTACTTTTTTCACTGATGTTTAGTCATAATCAACTATTTCAAATTAAAATGTGTCAGTCGTCCTGATTTCATAATCTATTCAGGCAAAACTACTCATTGGATCAACTCTCCTAGTGAGGGAAGAAGACCGACCAGAGTTGGAAGAAGGTGAATTTTATTCCCGTGACCTTATTGGCATGAGTGTTATTCTGAAGGTATGCAAATGTTTTTGAATGTACAAGTTGTCTCTCAAGTATCAAGCACATTAATTTTCTTTTTTGA
Organism: Cucurbita pepo subsp. pepo; assembly: GCF_002806865.2. NCBI lineage: Eukaryota > Viridiplantae > Streptophyta > Magnoliopsida > Cucurbitales > Cucurbitaceae > Cucurbita > Cucurbita pepo. Next base: position 2,844,898 of record NC_036657.1, on the reverse strand, counting down.
CTTAATATTTTTTTTATCAAGTAGGAAGCCCCCCACGCACTTCTTCAGGAAAGTAATCTGATTTGTTGAAGTACTCAGTTAGTCAATGTTTAGGTCTGCTTGTGCAGATTTATTGCTATTCTGGATTTTATAATGTGAATGTAGTTGATGCAGCTCGTTGTTTGCTTACAAATTATGGAGGATTGCTTCTTCAGGGACTATAGTTTCCCGAGCTGCAATTTAAAAACCCTGTAGAACTTTCCATAAACTACCCCTTCACAAAAACTGCTATTTAGAAGATGTGTAGAAATTGTCCTTTTGGATTAATTATAAAATTTTTCTTTCATTCATGGTTACTTGTTTTACCCCTTCACAAAATATGCTGACTTTGATTGCTTGTCATACTGATTGCATACAACCCGTCAGGAAACTGGTCAGTCCCTGGGAACCGTTGTTAATGTATTTGATAGCGGAGGGGCGGATCTTTTGCATGTCATGCTTGATAGTTCCGAAGATATTCTTGATACCACTGGAAATCCAACATCAACAGAGACTGGAGTTTCTGGTCGCCTTGTTTGGATACCTTTTGTCAAAGCAATTGTTCCTGTTGTTGATCTTGAAAGACGAGAAATGAAAATTACCCCTCCAAAAGGTCTTTTGGAATTAAATTTGAATTCTAACAAGAGATCGAAGAAAGAACGACGCCAACTTGTGAGATATTTTTTCTTTTCGCTCTCTTCCTTCCTTATAAATAAATTAAGTTAAGATGCCAACTTATTTATAGTGATTAATGCACTGAAAAAATTTCTTGATATTATTCAGACGTTTGAACTTCATGTTTCAGAATTGCTTCTTTATACATGTTTTTGTTGTAATTTTGAATTCTGCTACTTTTTTCCCCCTTTTCAACCATCTTTTGCTTGCAGATTTAGGTTCTTTTTCCTTATCTCGATTCTTATTCTGGTAACCTAGATCATTCATTGTAGGAATGGAAAGAAAGGAAAAAGTTCCAAAACAGTCTCATAGCTGCAAAAAAGAAACTGTCTGAAATGGAACAGAAACACGTGTTCAATGGTTTCAAATTTGGAGAAAAAATGCAGGGAAGGTTACTTGCCGAACAGATAGTCGGTGTCAATTCTAAGTTGCTTCAAAAAGCTTTACAAGATATTGAGATTCCTACAAGAAGGTATAGTTTGATTTTTAATTAGACGTTGTTTGTGCTCTATCTTTTTATAAATTTTGTTTCTCCAAAAAGGTGTAGTTTAATTTTGAACTAGATATAGTTTGTCTCTATCCTTCCATACATATTGTTTTCTGCGTATCATGATTAAATTCAATTCAAGTGATAAATTAAGTGGTAGTTTATGCCTTCAGAATCTTTTGGAATCTGTACATGAACAATTGCTGGGCCAGGTGCTAATTCATTGGGTTTTTTATTTAATTCTAAGTTTGCCAATCCGGTCATACGATCAGGATCTTAAACATTGCAAATATTCATTTCCTTTTCATTTATTTTCTGAAGGATATTGATATGATTAGCTAAAATTCAGGAACATCCCCTTCATTTAAAATTCACTTTCAATGGGTTTTATGAAGTTTAAAGGCCAAAAGATATCTAACATTGTCTATGTCTAATTTGTCTACTTTCCAATGCACTGACCCTTGTATTCTCAATTGACTCCTTGAATCAGATTGAATGTTAACGAGTTATTCAGCGCTTTTGAATTGGAGAAAATACAAAATACTTTGAAGGTATCAGATAAATGTGTCCCTTCTGGTGCAAATGAAGAGGAGCTTGGTAAACATACCAGTTTGCAGAAGAAGGGACTCAATCTCATATCTTCTGGAAAAACTGCCGTTGTTTTAGTTGTTAATGATGAGGGATGGTACTCTGACCTTGATATTGTTTGTGATAATGCTGAGCATCCAACATCTTCTTCCCTTCCTGATCTACTTGGTGATGACAGGAGGTTTGCAAAGGTCGTGTTTTTTTTTCTGGCCCATGATTATTATAAGAATTCAATAAGAAGTTTGTTCACTGTGATTCAATGTGCATTAGTTATGCTTAAAAAAATGGTTCTTGCTTGTGGTTTGCTAAGATCAGATTTTAATTTTCAGTTTCGAATCTACTTTTTGAAATGACAATATAGGTTGGTTGCATTAGCTTTTAGGCGTTTTGATGCACTAATGTAGGAAAAGTATTACTTGTATTTTCAATGAACTATACAAAGATAAATATTGAAATCTTAATGAGCATGGATCTTTGAGAGCATTTCCTGAATTAAACATGTGTATTGCACAGATTGAAGATCGCCCATCCGTGCCTCTGATTTTGGTATGCTCAGCTTCCAGAATTCATTCAATTGAAAAGCTTTTTATGGACAATGATTACTTTTCCTTCGATTCTGGAAAGGTTGGTGAGCAGACATTTCTTTTCATATTATTTCATGGCGGTAATTTGTATTGAAAAGCTTTCTATTTCTATTATTTCTTGATTTACTCTTCTATTGCGAGCAAGGTTCTTAATTATGCTTAATGGAGTCATCAAACACCTTCCCCTTGCGTTAGCATCTGTGATTATTCAATGAGATTTACTAAAGAGCAGTTTCTATTATGGGAGTGTTTTAAGCTATAGCAAGCATTATGGAGTCACTAACAATACTTTCTTAATAACTTGGAACCAATTTTCCAGATCTGGTTTTTGGAAGAACAGAGACTTCCAGTTGTTAGCAATATGGTAGACGAACAGAACAAATACAAGATTTTGATGAAATCACCCTGGGAAATTCTACAATCCCCAGTTGGTTCTGGAGGAGTCATAAACTTGCTCTCATCATCCAAGGTTCTGGACAATCTTGCTGAAATTGGCGTGGAGTACGTCGAGGTTCGGCATTCAATGACGTTTTCTTGTGACGGTTTATCATTTGAGTTGCTTAGCCATTGATTTGACAATGTACCTTCTTACAGATTTGCAGCAGCAGGCATAGAAGTGCTGGCACGAACGCTCTACTTCTTGGATATATTGCATCGTGCAGTGCTAATATCGGGGTTAAGCTTCAAAAAGGTAGCAGTGACTTTGAGAAAAACTTTGAGTTGATATTCTCAATGAACTTCATGAAGAAAATGATGAAGCAAATGGATAAGCCTCAGTTCTATGGCATCCCTAAATCAAATGCGCACGTTGAGAAGGTTGACAAGGAGTGGGTTGACGTCAGGCCTTCCTCTCCTAACTCATACCAACTCTGTTCTTCAATTTTTAGTTGGCTACATGAGTGTTCTTTTGATGAAATATGCATGATGGAAATTGCTGAATAGATCATTGTTCTTTTGAATTTGTGATGAGTTTTGATTATGCCCATAGGTTCTGAAGTTAAAAAAAGGTGACAGGTCAGCTAAGGTGTAAAAATGAAGCGAGTAAATTACGAGTTGAAATCAATGGTGTTAACAATCTTATGAAATTATAAACAATCTACCTTTAGAGTTTAGAGTATCCGGTATAATTTAACATATTTTCAAGTACTTTCTCATCCTCTTCTTACTCGTATACATACAAGTTGAGCTATATTGTATGTTACTCGTGTTGAAATGTAAAAAACTTGAATAATGGAGAAACTTGTAATTGAAAAAGTTATATTGTTTCCTCTTAATTTCTCTATTATAGTTTTCTCCTATTTTAAAGCAACACTCGAACACATGAGTAGAAAGGGAGTAAGAAAATAAAGAAACTTGTGAAAAGGGGGTAAGAAAATAGAGAAACTTCTGAACAGAAATTGTAACAGCTCAAACCCACCCCTAGATATTGTTCTCTTTGGACTTTCCCTTACGAGCTTTCTCTTAAAGTTTAAAAACCCGTATGCTAAGGAATTGTAAGGGCGATAAGTTATTTTTAGCCGATACCCATACATTGTGACAATACAAAGAGTAAAGGATTTAAAACTCTCGACCAAGGTCGAGAGTACTTATTTTATAAGTTAGCTTTATGTTCATAAAATTCATTTGATCTTATAATTCTTAGATATGTCAAGAACGTTCCTCCATCGGATTATTTATGCCACTAGGTTAAAGTTCATTAGATAGTAGAGTCGAACACTTACCCATCGGTCTCAACAAAGTTTAGGTCCCGAACGAAAAAAAAAAAAGGGTAAAGATTTGAATTTATAATTAAAAAAAATACATTAAATTTTAATGTTCCTAGTTAACAAATTTTTTTTGTTGGAGACTTCAATAAAATAGTGGAGGATAGGGACTTCTTGTAAAATAGTTGATTACAGGGACAATATGGATAAATGGCAGCATACAAAGGGTATTTGTGAAAATTTTCCTAATATTAATGTAATGGGCCTTCTGTTAGAATAATGGGCCTGATATTACTAAATCGAGCTGCTGAACAGGGCCCAAGCTCTTCACTGCCGAAGAAATGAAACCCTAATCGACGGGCATTCTCTATATAAACCATTCAGAGCATCAGAGATAAATCGTCGAAGGTGGGGACGGCCAAAGGGAAACCCTAGTAACTGTAAGCTCTTCTCTCCATTCTGCCGCAGGATTTCTTTAGCTGTTCTCCTAGTTCAACTCTTTTCCTTTTCCCTTGGTTGGTAGATTTCATGTTGTAGATCGAGCGTTTATCAATCGCACTGGTTAATCCAGTTTGTTTTTAATTTTGATGGGATTTGTTTCATTTGAGCTGATGGATGAGTACTCGTTGTGAATCTGTAGGTATAAGCAGAAATGGCGGTGCCTTTGCTGTCGAAGAAGGTTGTGAAGAAGAGGACCCAGAAGTTCAAGAGGCCTCAAAGTGATCGAAAGATCTCCGTCAAGGTATTTTAATTTTCTTTGGCTTTTCGTCCCATCTATTTGATTTTACCATAGAATGTGAAATAAGGAAGATGATGATATGTATTGTCGCCCCAGTCTTAGTTGCATCTATTGATGCACGATGGTGACTGACAGAGTATCTGATTTGTGTATACTATTGAATGTGCAATAAGGAAGATGATGATATGTATTGTCGCCCCAGTCTTAGTTGCATCTATTGATGCACGGTGGTGACTGACAGAGTATCTGATTCTTGTTGTTAACAGCACATTTATTCTGATTTGAGTTTAGAAGATACTATTACTTGGTTTCCGGTTTTAATTTTGAATTATATTGGTTGAGGTTTGGTGTCGTTGAATGGATCTGATGATTTATCAACAACCATGCTGACTTGTGTCTTTGGCACTTGTTTTTCCCAAGAGATATGCAACAAGGCGTGATGATGATAACCCATCATTTCTGCACTTGAATGATGATAATCTCATGCACTACCATCTGATCTTTGTTGTACTTTTCCATTCTTTTATTAGTGATAATGCGTTATTTATAAGTAGTTTTGTAGCACGTAGTTTTCCCGGAAGACATACAACTAGGCGTGATGATGATAACCCATCATTTCTGTACTTTAATGATGAATATTTTCATGCACTACCATCTGATCTTCGTTGTATGTTCCATTCTTTTATTAGTTCCATCATCTCTTGAATGATGCATTTTAATTTTTATTTTCTTTGATCATTTAATGTTCTAGCTGGCTATACATATGAAGCCGCCCATGGTATCTAATGTCCAGTCTTTAATATAAATAGCTGGACATCTCGTTTTTAGGGCGAAGATGAATTATGTTCAGGTCTTTGCGACACAGTTTGCTTAAAAACGTATAAGCTTTCTGTTACTTAAACCCTGTGTACAGTTCTGTTGTCTATCTGCCGTCGTCTTTCATATATTGTTGGCGAACAATTCGGCTTTTTCTAATCTCTTTTGTTTATCCAATAGGAAAGCTGGAGAAGGCCAAAGGGTATTGATTCCAGAGTTCGAAGAAAGTTCAAAGGATGTACTTTGATGCCAAATATTGGTTATGGCACCGACAAAAAGACCCGCCACTACTTGCCCAACGGGTTTAAGAAGTTCGTTGTTCATAATGTCAAGGAGCTCGAGATCTTGATGATGCACAATAGGTATTTAGAAACTTCCAATGTGGGACTAAAATTGTTTGTGTATGTAGCCATATGTCTCAAGCTTTTGTGTTCTTTCACCTGTAGGACCTACTGTGCCGAGATTGCTCACGATGTTTCCACAAAGAAGAGGAAAGAGATTGTTGAGAGGGCAGCTCAACTTGATGTGGTAGTCACCAACAAGCTCGCTAGGTTACGCAGCCAAGAGGATGAATAAGCAATTTACATCCTTTATTGCTGTGCTGCTCTCGTCGTGTTTTGTAGTGAAGATTTGGTTAATATATATTTTTTTTGGTTCAAGAGATTTTGATATTTAATGAGTTCTGATGCTTACAATTGTCACATTAACCTTATATTTGGCAACCATAAACTTTGTGGTGTTAAATTATCCTATCTGAGGAACGAAACACATTGCTTGGTTTGGCGCACTCCCCATTTTCTATTTCCAAATTTTAATACAATTGTTTATAGTTTAGTTCGTTTGTATATAATTGTACTTGATTGATCAACTTGTTGAACAAGCTCGTGTTATATTACTGTTCCCTCCCATCTCGTGCAGGTGATTTGGTTCTCAGCTAGTTTTGTTTTATTTCCTGATTGAGCTTGGGTTTCATTATTTTTGAATGATGTAATGTGAAGCAAATGGAATAGGTTATGTAAGCAAAACGAGAATTCAGCAATCATAAATGTTTACTCACTTGTCCATTCTTGTACCTGATTTTACATAAGGAATCCAAAGCCAAACTATCGACTCCTCTTAAGATTACATTATTATTAGAGATGAGCTATAAATGTTCGTTAGGGCATGAGTGGACACCTACCACTTTTTATTGGTCAAAGAATCTAAATTGCTTCAAATTAAGGACTACAAAGATCAAATAATTAAAGCTAATTTGTTGTTTCCATAAAATTTCAATTTCAGTGTCCTAGAACAGGACTGCAGCCTGGATGTGGATATTGGATATTACCTTTCTTACCCTGATACCCAGCAGAATCCACCATTTAGAAGACCAAACTTACAAATGTTGGCAAAGGAAGAATTTTGCATATGCTTTCTTTGCCTTGAACATGAAGCATTGTCCTTCCCTTTACAACTCCAAAGACCCATCCCTCCTTTAGACACTGCAGCCTTAGCAAGCAAAGAACCTCCTGTACCTTCCCTTTTCCATCCCCTTTTATTTATATAACCATCTCACCTCCATTAATCCCCCCAACTTTTGTGCCTTGATTCTTAGGCAACTCCTCATCCTTTTTTGTCCTTCCCCCTTCCAATAATCAGCCGCACAAATGAAACCCATTGCCACTCTGCTTCTGCTGCTTAACTTCTGCATGTTTGCAGTCATTTTGGGCATCGGTGGGTGGGCCATGAACACAGCCATCGATCATGGCTTCGTCATTGGTAAAATCCATCGTGTTTCTTCTTTCTTGTTTCTTTTTTATGTTGCAGCTAGCCTGATGTTACTGTTGTGAGAATCATGCAGGCCCTGGCTTACGACTACCGGCGCATTTCTCACCAATTTACTTCCCCATGGGGAACGCAGCCACTGGTTTCTTTGTGACATTCGCTTTGTTGGCTGCCGTGGCTGGAGCTGCCTCATCAATCTCAGGACTAAACCATATTCGGTCATGGAGTGCTGAAAGCTTAGGCGCAGCATCCTCTGCTGCTGTTTTGGCTTGGTCTCTCACTATCCTTGCCATGGGGTATGTCTCAAACATGTCACAAACCATGAATAACTTAGAATCTTTAAAACTGGACACTGATGTTTTCATATCTGTTTATGCAGCTTTGCTTGCAAAGAGATTGCTCTGGATTACAGAAACACAAGACTGGTGAGAAAATTAAATTTGGTTCTTACCCATCTACGATTTCTTCCCACAATCTAAAAGAATTCCAATGAATTTGCATTTGAATTCATTTTTTCTTTGCAGATAACAATGGAGGCGTTCTTCATAATTCTCTCTGCTACACAGCTAATATACATCTTTGCCATCCATGGTGCTGTTTCCACGAGATGACAACTGAATCATGGAAACATTTCTTTGATATTCATTGCCCATTTTCTTCTTTATTATTTAAAAAAAAAAATCTTAATTATATCTATGAATTATAATGTATTATTAACNTGAATGTGAATAATAAACTTGGTTTGATGAGATTTGATTTTAATTTGTTTGATGAATAATTGAAAGAATCATAATACGTTAAACTCAACTGTCATTTTGCATCGAGAACATTAAACTAGTTATCTTTATTTTGTGGGGATTGGGAGTACGAACACGCGTCATTTGCAGCTGGTTAACTCGTCACGTGCCATTTTTCGGTGGAGATCTCTTAATCTTAACGATGCATTGTAAATGATCCCACCCGATTGAACTCAATATTTTAAAACGTATAAATCATATTCGAGTAATTGAAAAATTACAGTAGCAAATGGAACCAATGCAACGGGAACTATCATAAAACGCTGCCGTTTTGGAAGGGTGGGATTCATTTGAAATGAAGCCACGTCGGACAAATATAAAACAATATAAAAAAAAAACAAAACAACACGAATTTCCTCCTTCCCTCACGGCTCACACACTCTCTCTCCCTCCGTTACTCTGTCTGGTTAGAGTCGTACGGTGGAACAACCCCACTCTCGCCCCTCTCCGCCGATTCTTCAATCGCCATTTTCCTTAAACCCCAAATCCCCTTCCCGCCCCCCCTCTTTTTTCTCCCTCTCTAAAATTTAGGGTTCATAATGTGCTGTCTTTTGCAAGCTCAGGTCCGATCCGCCCATGGCGTTTCCTCTACACTTTTGGAGTTTACTAAGCGCCGTATTATGCCCCCAAGGTAGTTTACTTCTTGTTCGTCAATTTTTCTTCTGCTGTTTGAAGGTTTTTGTCTTTAGATTGACTGCATTTCTCGTTGTTTGGCTAATTTTTACTCTTGTTTTATAGATGGGATTTTGTTGTTTTGGTTAGGTTTTTTTCTGCATCTAATCGTTTTAGGTTAACTGCTTGATTAAATGTGTAGTGTGAAGAGAAAGTGTTTGCCATTATAGCTATAGGTGGAGTACTAAAATATATTTGTGTGCATGATTTTATGGTACTTTATATGTCATGATTTGTGTTTGTTCATCTTTGAAATGCTTGGAGATGAATTGGGTGTTGAATTTAGCAATTTTTTTGTTGGGTTTTCTGCATTTACTGTTATGAACTTTGGTTGGCTTCATTTACGAAGGCATTTGAGAGAGAAATGATGGAATTTCCGTTCTTTATAACCTTACGCCATGTGTTTTAATTCATGTGTTTGTTGTTTTAATTTATAAATATCACTGTCGGACTTATGATTTTGTGTTGATTGGTTTGGTGATTTAAGAACAAGATTGTTTTTGTTGTGTTGTACATTGAAGCTATAGTTTTGAATCTTCAATATGTTTCTCATTGTTCATTGCGTTTCCTCTACATTGTTCATGGAAACAAAATCCTTCAAAGAGTGTGTTTCTTACTATATTTGTTGTGGAGAGAGTCATTATTCAAAGATCTGTTTCTTCTTGTCATGATTTCGAACCACAAATTACTACTATTTTCAAAAGTTTGAGAAGGAGCTCTGTGGTTGTGTGATCCCACATCGGTTGGTAGGATGAAAACCTCTCCCTAGTAGGCACGTTTTAAAACGGTGAGGCTGACGGTGATACGTAAGGGGCCAAAGCGGACAATATCTACTAGCAGTGAGATTGGACTGTTATAGGTTGGTATGATAGCCAGACACCGGGAAGTGTGCTAGCAAAGACGCAGAACCTCCAAGGGAGGTGGATTGTGAGATCTCACATTAGTTGGAGAGGGAAACGAAGCATTCCTTATAAGAGTATGAAAACCTCTCCCTAGTAGATGCATTTTAAAACCGTGAGAGCGATACGTAAGAGGCCAAAACAGACAATATCTACTAGCGGTGAACTTTAGTTGTTACAGCGGTTCCTCTTTAGAGAACGATTGCTTACATAATTTTCAAGGCTGTGATGGTGTAAATGATCAACCGCTTGTCGATTAGCTCTCCCTTTGGACTTCCGCGACGAAGTCTTTTTTTGTAATTACACCTTAAGGATGTCTCATTTAACTTAGACCAGAGTTGTTTTCTTTAGTTCGGTTTTCTTTTTCGTATGCCCTTATATTCTTTCATGATTTTCTCAAAGAGCTGCCATGAAATGAATGGTGTCATCTTGATTCCCATTACTGTGTTCCATGCTCAATGAAGTGCTTTTATGAATGGTGTCATCTTTCTTGAACCTCAAAAACTCTCTGTGTGTTCAATCTGTGCTGTGGTAGGTTGAGATACGGAAGCCATAGTTGGTGTAAGATTGATGCAGCAGCTTGTTGGTGAAGAGGATTTGGCCGATTGGAAGGGCACCGTAGGGGATTTTTTGTTGCATTGGTTGATATATATTCAGGTTTGGCAGAGGGAATGAAGCCACTGGTCCGCTGAGTATAGTGATGTATGTATGTATGTATGTATGTAATACATTGGATCTTATTTCTTCATCAATTTCAATTTCAATTTCCATTTCCATATCTTCATCTTCCACCTTTTTCTTTGCCTGATATATAAAACTGATAAAGATTCTACCATCGACCTCGACTAGTCATGAGGCTTCTCTCGAAACAACAAGAGTTTGTTCATCAAATGTACCGTGAGAGATTCCTTTCTATGAAATTAAGCGTATTTAGAACATGTTCGAGAGTCATTTGGAAGCACTGAATCACTTCCTGTCGTGCTCAAAATCATTTCCAAACATAGCTATGATTTTGATTGTTTTAAAATCGCTTAAAATTTTTAAATGTAACACTAAATTGATTGCAATTGGGTCATTGCAATTACAGGTGATTTTGATGTTCTTTTTTTGTTAAGAGAATTTTAATGTGATGTCCCACATTGGTTGGGGAGGAGAACAAACCACTGTTTATAAGGTGTGGAAACCTTCCCCTATCCCCTACCAGACGCGTTTTAAAGCCTTGAGGGGAAGCCCGAAAGGAAAAGCCCAAAGAGGACAATATCTGCTAGCGGTGGATCTGGGTCGTTACAAATGGTATCAAAGCCAAACACCGGACGATGTGCCAGCCTTCTCGCCCTTCCCCGAAAGGCGTAGACACGAGGCGATGTGCCCGTAAGGACGCTGGGCCCCAAAAGGGGGTGGATTTGGGGGTGGTCCCACATTAATTGGAGGAAGAAAAGAGTGCCAGCGAGGATGCTGGAACCCGAGGGGGGGGGGTGGATTGTGATGTCACACATTGGTTGGGGAGGAGAACAAACTACCATTATAAGGGGGTGTGGAAGGAAACCTTCACCGGTAGGAGAACAAACTACCATTTATAAGGGTGTGGAAACCTTCCCTAGGGGAGGAGAACAAACTACCATTACAAGGGGGTGTGGAAGGAAACCTTCCCCGGGGGGAGAACAAACTACCATTATAAGGGGGTGTGGAAGGAAACCTTCCCCGGAGGAGAACAAACTACCATTTATAAGGGTGTGGAAGGAAACCTTTCCCGGGAGGAGAACAAACTACCATTTGTAAGGGTGTGAAAACCTTCCCCAATACCGGTTTTAAAGCCTTGAGGAAACCCCTAAGCCCAAAAGGATCTGGGTTATGGTTCAAATTTAGTTTTTTAAGTTTGAAACTACTTGTAATTTAATTTTTTTTTCTTTATAATTAGATTAATTTAAATGAGTCAATTAGTTGTCCTATTTCAAAATAACGAATTAAAGGAAAATGTCCTGGAATAATTTTAAGAAATAAAAAAAACAATAAACAAATTAACTAAAAATAAGGCTTCTTGAGTTTTTAAATAAAGTATAAATGCTTGTTATTTTTGTATATTTTTTTAATAAATATAATAAAAATATTAATATATTAGATTTTATTTATATTGTTCTATCTATTAAGTATTTAGTTATATATTTGTACTTCCATTACCATATAAAAGTCGGGAAGGGAATCCTACTGAAGGCTGATTCAAACGCCTAACAGAAAATTCGAGGGCGGTGCCATTTTTTCGGTTTCTTCCATTGATTCGATTCTTCAGATACGCTCGATCCCACGAGTAGTCAACGAAAAATGGTAGTCGAAGAGACGATCAAAGCTACATCGATGGAAGATCTTTCTAATTCCATCGCAAATCAAAACCCTAGGGGACGAGGCAATGAGGAAGATGAGGATCTTGAGGAAGGAGAGATCGTCGGCGACCACGACTTGGACTCCTCCAATTTATCGGCAGCGATAGTGCATCAGCCTCACCCTCTGGAGCACCCTTGGACTTTTTGGTTCGATAACCCATCCGCCAAGTCCAAGCAAGCCACCTGGGGTGCGTCTATCCGACCGATATATACCTTCTCTACCGTGGAGGAGTTCTGGAGGTAGAATTTTTCTTTTCGTTTCTTTTCTTTTTTTTGATAACTTCCTCTTGTTTTCGATTCTTTTGTTGTTGCCGTTTCTTGGTCCGCTTTATGTTTTTTTTTTTTTTTTTTTTTTTTTTTTTTTTTTTTTTTTTTTTNGAAATTTAGGAAGCTTCGGGCAAAAGGTTCGATACTGCTTTTGGAAATTTAATATTCTTCTATGTTTTTTTAGCGTTTTAGTTGTGTTGGTCTTGTTGTATTTAATTCGAAATCAGCTGAGCCAAAGAGGGGATTATGATTGTGAGGGCTGGAGAGAGGGGACTTGCTGATGGAGAAAATTGGGTAGAACATTTATTTTCTTATCGCAGGTCTTGAATGGATACTGATGTTCTTTGATATATGCATGAAGCTACGGGGAAAAATCTACGTGGTGCTATTTCTGCTCTTGTTTTTTTGTGTATTTCAGAACTTGATCGGGAGCTCTGTTGGAGACTTTATTTTTGACGTTCATGTAGATTATATTTGTGAATATTCTAAAGTTTAGTACGAATTACTTCGATTATGTGTGTCTAAACCTAAGAATTAGATATAAATAAGTTACAAGTGCAAGCAAGTTACTAGGAAATTTCTTTGAATTTATAGAAACAGTCACTTCTGCTAATTTTGGACGAGTTTGGACCATCATTTGCTGTTGAAGTTTTCTAATCGTTTTACCATCTTTGCCTCCTATACTCTTGTTCACTCTGTTTTGTTCTGTGGTGTTCACTGATTACTTGAGTTTTTGCATTCATAAATCAGAATTTGAATAAACTATGCTATTGAGTTGAGTTCAAGTCATGGTGGTCATTGGCTGCCTACTTGGATTTAATATTTTGGCGATCAAATATAGTTACCCCATGGCTGACCTTTGAGAATAGTTGAGGTGCATTGTTAGCTCGCTTGGACACTCTTAAATTCCGTTTGATAGACATTTGAATTTATGTTTCCGAAAATTGTGCTTGGTTTCTAATAATTTATTTACGATGGTCTCCATTTCTCTTGTTATATTTGAATTCTTATTCAAATTCCCAAAACAAAAACAAGTTTTTAAGAACTATTTTTTTTTAGTTTTCAAAACTTTGCTTGAATTATTCAAATGCATTGTAGAGAGTAGAGAACAAAAGAAAGGAACTCATAGATGGTACTAATGTTTACCAGCTTAATTTTAAAAAATCAAATGGTTATAAAATGAGGGCCTTTGATATCCATTTTATTATACTTTTAAATAGAATAGAAAGTTAGGTAAAGCATTTACGTGTGGTTTGCTGAAATGTTTCAATCTAGATACTTAGTCTGTTGCTTTAACAAATAATTTAAAAGCCTTAATTTGAAGATGGATTGGTTTTAGGGGCCCTTCATTACTTGAAACTATAAATGGTTGCCTCGTGTAGACATTTCTATCATTTTTACAGCAGTTTCTACTGGCATACAGTGCTTAATTTTCTTTTTCCTGCATTTAGTGTTTACAACAATATTCATCATCCAAGCAAATTGGCGTTGAGGGCAGATTTGTACTGCTTTAAACATAAAATTGAGCCTAAATGGGAGGATCCTGTCTGTGCGAATGGAGGGAAATGGACTGTAAACTTTTCAAGGGGCAAATCTGATAATGGCTGGCTATACACGGTACTACCTTGAATTGCATGTTCAATTTGGAATGTAAACAAAGATATTCAGGACTGGTTACTATTATTATTTTTCTAAAAAAATAAATTACTTCAAACAGCTGCTTGCTATGATCGGAGAACAGTTTGATTGTGGTGATGAAATTTGTGGAGCTGTTGTCAACGTTAGATCTGGGCAGGATAAAATATCGATTTGGACTAAGAATGCTTCCAATGAAGCGGCGCAGGTAATAGCCACCAGACCAATAATTTATATATATAGCCCACTAGATTTTCTCCAGCATAATATGCTCTACATTAATACAATACTTTATCCCGGCACACGCAATGAACTGCATTTATGAACAATAAATTGTCGGGATCTATGTATTCATCAGTTAAATGTCTCTGCTTCCTACTCTCTATTTTCTGGCTAGGCGAGCATTGGGAAGCAGTGGAAGGAGTTTCTTGATTACAATGATAGCATTGGCTTTATATTCCACGTATGTATGCTGCTGTTATATAGTTTTATTTACATTTCTCATGGTTTTAACTCAATCTTTTGTTTCATGTTTCTGGTACCATGTTGTTTTCTCGTTCAGGACGATGCAAAGAAGTTTGACAGGCATGCGAAGAACCGATATACGGTGTAATATGGTTTCTAGCACGTATCATGGGAGGAGGATACTCATCCTATTTGAGCAAAGCATGCCTGCCTCAGCATGTAAAAGGTTGAGCTATGGCTTCTTCCTTTAGTTTCAACTCCCCACTCCCCCCAAAGCCAACCACGCCACCAAGAGAAAAAGTGGTTTTATTCGGTAAACAATGTTTTGTGTGCGATTAGGAATTTTATGTGGAGCAGATTCTTGTTCTGTACATGACGGCTTTAGTATGAGATGGATGGAACGGAATGCTTTTTCTATAATCAAAATGATATTGGCTTCGTCTGAGTTTATTATATTTCTCTCTCTCATTGCATTTTCCTTTGTGTTCATTTCTAAACTAAATTATTTTACAATTGGTTAGAAAAAAAAAATTAAATACCAATGTCCATAGACAACATTTCCTAAAAAGATTACCCCTTTTGAAAGAAATACTATTAATTTTTGAATTTCTTCCCTTAAAATTTGTAACTGAAAAGTTATGAGTGGATAAGACGGGTCCTGGAGCAAGGCCCCACCCCCAGGTTCAGAGCTATGAAACTTTCCCGCCATCTCCCTCTCGTCCTCCAGAATCTCCGTCTTCAAGACTGGTTTGGCTTCTGAAGCAAACAATCGGCCGATAAGAGCAATGGGGATACAGGGGCTCTGAAATCAATAATGGTGCCGATCCATCCATATTAAGGATTTGGAGGGTTCCTTCTGTGGCGATCCGTACCTATTCTTGGCTCCATTAAGGCGCTTTCTCCTGCAGCAAGGAGCACTGCAATGGCCTTCCCACCTCCAAGTATCTATCTCCATTCTCTGTGCTTTCTTCGGGACTTCGCCTTTTCTTTTCTATTGGGTCAATGTTATTTCATTGCTGACGACTTCTTTTCCTGTATTAGTTACTATACTTGCATGCATGCCCGATATCTGGGATACCCAAGAAATGATGATGTTGATGTATTTCCTGTTTCTGAATTTTGCAATCAGAGTAATGGTATGCATCTCTCAATTCTGATGAACCATTTGTTGCTTGTGTGCTGATTGCTGTTCATGAATGTGGAAGAGGAGTTCTTACTCTGGGCTTAAGCCGGAAAGCAATGATGAACAGGAGAACAACCAAAAAATTTGTGGCCTAAAAAATGCAGCTGTTGCAAAAGGAAAGCCTCCCCCCATGAAAGCATTCAAATGGTATGTCCTCTTATGCAACTCTTTTACTAATAGTTGATATCTTATTCAGGACAATGTGAGAACCAAGCATTTGTGTATGGATATCTTGAGCTGTGGAATCCTTGCAGACCACTTTTATGCATTTGTTTAAATAGAATTCTTTGTTGTTTTTGTTGGGGGCTGGAGTTTAATTTACTTTGCTCATGAACTAGATGAAACTGAAGAAGGGAAATTTGGACCCAACATTTCTCATTTAAGTCATTACTCAGACGTAGCAGAAAATCAATGGAACCATTGGTTTCAGTAATATCATATTATCATTTCGATTCTCTTCGGGGTCTCGAGCCAGTCGTCTCCAAGCCCCTTTGGTTGATGTTTTCAAAACAGCAATACCAACAGTTTAAACATACATCAAGATCATGGACATTTTCTTTGTTACTAGATTCATCATCTTGAACTAAGTCTGAGGAAGCTCAGAAGAGAAAGACCAAACAGAACAATATCTGCTAGCAGTGGACTTGAGCAGTTACCGTATGAACTTCAGCCAATGTGCTTACATACGAAATAATCACTAGATCGATATTTAAGCAGATCCTTTTCAATGCCTGCCAAGGCATAGTCCTTTCTTTGTAGATATCCACTCCATTTTGTTTTCGTTTGAATGTGAGTATCAACAGTCTCATCTGTTCTTGCTTCTCACCTGCTACTTATATTTCAAGACTGATATGATTGATTTGATTTTAGAGGTAACAAGAGCTCATAAATGGTTGAATCTGGGATAGCTCCACGCGTTTCGGCTTCGTTGCAACCTGCTGCTTTTCTTTTGCTTCAAGTCTCATCTGTGAGTATAACTGTTTTCCCAATCAATCAATAAATCATATTCTTGAAACATCAGTTATAGGAATGAAGTTACTCTGTCACCATTGCTTCTGATCCTTTTCTTTGCTTTATTGATAATATTTCCTTTCTGGATATAAATGTTCCATCCCAAAGTGCATGCATATGCGAACAACTGAGGTGATTTATATATAGCAAGTGAAACCGAATGTTCTGCATGCAATTTTTGATAACTCTGCTTAAGAAAGGAAAACCATAAACATGAAACCTCATTTACCTTCACATTTGTTAAAACAATAAAAACAAAAAGAATTACCAAACAACTGACTATTTGATATCAAACCATAAATTAAAGACTTTTATCCAAGTTCTAAGTGAGGTGGGTTAGACTTGTTTATTGAATTGTTTATATATATATATATATATATATATATATATATATATATAGATGGGTTAGACTCATTTGAACTTTGTTTATTGAATTGTTGTTTATACGCTCTACTCGATCTTCTCTAGAATGTGTTTGTTCTTTTTGTCAACCGTTTGTATGTTTGAATTCTAAACTAATTGAGTTGATAAAACTCAAAACATAATGGTATAGATTAAAACGAACTTTTATAAATGTATTAATTTTCACCATCTAGATTTTACTTGAAAAAACTTATTTTATCCACAGAAAAATTTATAATTCTATCAATCAGATTTAACTTTTTTTAAGTGAATTTGTTTAGGTTTTGAATTTGAAAATTGCTCGTACTTTTAAAAAATTGTGTATTATTTAAAGCAAGGAATATAGATGATATAATTGAGAGTATTAATCGAATTTGAAGTTTTAGTTGATATAATTATTAGTTTAGAGTTATAAATTGATTTTTTTTTTCAAAATAAAAAAAATAAAAAAGTTGGTAAGTAGGATAACGAAAGTCCCACCAATCATATTGAATATAAAAAGCTCAAAACCAAAATGATTGTTAGTTCCTTTTACCAACACGCAACTCTCTCTCTCCCCTCCCTTTAATTTCCTTCATCTATAATATTATAAATTAGTTTTTAAAATTAAATATACAAAAATTTATAATGTAATTAAATTTAGATATATATTAAGTAGTTTATCAAATTATACTTCTATTTGTGTTTTGAAAAAGAAGACTTTGTTATTTTTAAAATTTTTATAGTATTTTAAATATATTTATGAAAAATAAAGAAGATAATAATAAACTAGAATAATTATCAAATTGGTCGATAATCTTTTCTTCTCTCCAACAATGTTTTTGTAGATTTAGAAAATTCTATGGTGGATAAGAATGTATTCGGGAATCCGGGATATACTCATTCTAGAGTTCAAAATTATCCTTATTTATATATCAAAATATTAATTAAAAATGGGCATTTATCATTTACTAGAATGAGTTTTGTATTTTCAAGACTGATGTATACTTTTGTTCTTGAAAAAGAAATATTTTTAATTTAAGAACACGACGTCATCGATCCTTCTCTCACAATTGATTTTTCCAATAAAACGCCTCATCTTGCAACTGCTCGAACTTCCTATTATCTTTTCCCATGCAAAGTATAACAAACCGTCCATTTTTTTTAATGCTTCTGATTGTTCCACATCATCATTATTTAATTCATTGGTTCTCTTTTCGTTTTCTTAATTGTCTATACTTTTAATCATAATGTAATCATATGACACCTCAAGTTCATGCTCGCTTATTATCTCTTTATTATAATGTTTTTATTATATATTTTTTAAAAAAAACTTTAGGATTAATTCAATATCTCTTCAAAATTCATAGTTATTCCATACAATCCTAAATAAAATATANAATATTGACTTTTGTTTTCAAAAACTTTTTAAAGTTTTTTCTCTTGATCCACACTCACATTAAAAATATAATAATTTCAATCAGATGTAATGAAAATTATAAAACTAGAATTAACATTTTTATAAAGAATGTGAATATAAAAACAAAACTTCCAATGTATATTTAATAAATAATCAAATAAATAAATAAAAACGGAGCGTCTAATATGTGCAATAGCCGTAATGAACAAGTAATCTGGTTGGGAGAGATCGTCAAATCTTCGAAACCAAATCCCTCCCTCAAAAATTTCATAAACTCATCATTTTTTTTTTCTGTAAGAAAATGAAAATACAACTTTCAATTTTGATTATTTGGTAAAATCGATCATTTCACCAACAACGAATCCCCAAATTATAATTTAATTTGATCGAGGAGAAGCAGAGCGAAGAAGCCTTTTAGCGTTCGTCGCGGTTTGATTTTCCGCTTCCGAATTTGTGTATCTATCTAGAAATTCATCAGAGATTCGATTACCGTCCTCATTCCGATCACGTTTCTAAGAATCCGGTCATCCGAAGGATCGAATTCCTTACTCGTCTCAAATCTCGTCCTTTCAGCGTCCTTCCATTCCCAGTACAAACAGAGAACGCCATTTTCCCTGCCATTCGCCTCTCCGCCACCACATGCGGCGGAATCATTTCCTCTTCGTCCATTTCATCCTCTTCCTCCGTCGTCCTCCGTCGGTTTCTTTCCGGAATCCCTACCGGAAGCGAACTCGCCATTACCTTCTTCGACAGCCGTCCACCATCGCGCACCGTCCGCTGTTGATACTTATTTCGCGGCGCTACAACCATTCCTCCGCGGCCGTTGAAGTTAAAGAAATCCTCGCCGCAATCGTCGTCGTCGGCACGGTGGAGGTAACGGCGGTGGTCGAGATCGGAGAAAATCACTTCGGATTCCTGGAATTCTTCGGCCATATACGATTGAAGTGAAGAGAAATGGAACAGTAGAAAGGCGAAGATGAAGGGGCCAGTATTTATAGAGAGGGAATCGGAGCAGACTCGGCTCGGCTCCGAGTCGTACTGAGCACACATTTTCAAATACTTTTTTCTCTTTTTTCAATAAAAGGAGAAATGACGTCACAATATAGTTGAGTGGGCCCCATGTCTTCTCATTATTATTATTTTTAGGAAATATTATTTATTATGTTTGTTTTTTTTTTTTTAAAGGCTAAAGGGCTCCGTTACTTGTGGGCCACGGAGTTGCAAGCTGTTGGCTTGCATAGGTAAGTCATTGACCTGACAGAAATTTGCTGTCCACGTGTCCCATTTTTTCTGCCTCCCACATTAATTATTACTTATTTATTCCCAAACATGTCCTCCTTCCACCCAATCTTTTCCAATTTTCATTATTATTTCAAATTAAATATTTTAATTTTGTTGATTATACCGATTTTATTTATTAATGATTTTTTTAAACTTCAATTTTATTTCATTTTATGTTGTATTTAATATATCAATAAAGTTTTTATTTTTTATTTTTATTTTTTTATGTTTTAGTTTACTTACTTTTACGGTTTTATCACAAGGGTGAGAGGGAAAAAGAGAAAAATAAGGAGTAAAAAATAATAAAATAAAAAATAAATAAAAAACTCGTGACACTAAAGAGATTTATGCGTGACTTCATTTATTTCTTTTTCAATTTTATAAAAAAGTGTTTTTTTATTTATTTTTAATTTGAATAGAATTCTTAAATATTCTTAAATATATAAATACGTATACATGTATGTACGTACATACATATACATTCGTGGAAGAAAATAAATATAATGAAAAGATAATAACAATTCGAGCACCCTTTCCAGAAAAAGAAAAAAAAAAGCATAAATCAACTAAAAGTGTTTGAATTGAAACAATTGATTCGATTACGTGATAGCTAACAATTGCGGCTAAACTCACCACGTCGGAGAGATAAAAAATTGTACGATAGCGACGATGAGCTGGTCCCATGAGATATTTTATCCCATTTCTTTGGAGATCCACACGCTATGTAGCATCAGAATATGATAACTCTCTCATAGTTCGACACGTAGCTTGATTTTCTTGTCAGGGTCACCGCCACTAGCTTTAGTATATTGTGTTGTACGAAATTATTAGGTTTATAATTACCTATTCATAAAAATAAAATATTTTTAGAAAAAGTAAACAATAAACTAATATTAAAATTTATTAAAAGTATATAAAAAATAAATGAAACAAATCTGTATAATGAATCCAATTCAACCTTTACAAAATTCTTTGGATAAGATTTTAAAGTTTCACGTCTTTGAAAAGCATTTTTGGGGGAAAATGACAGCTGTTGCTTTTCATATTATTTTATGTTAATCTTCCCTTTCAATATAATATAGTTTGTGGGTATTTTATGATGAGGTGTTAGGATGATGAAAGTCCCACGTCGACTAAGTTTATAATCAATAAATACTTTCTCCATTGGTATGTAGCCTTGTGGGGAATCCCAAATTAAAACCATGAAAGTTTATACTCAGAAGGGACAATATTATACCATTGTGGAGAGTCGTGTTCCTCTAACATGAGAAATAATGTAAATCATAGATATAAATTTCAATATCTAAAAAAACAAACTATTTTTTTAAGTTATAAAGATAAAAGTAAAATGCTATATTTTATTTTTATTTATGATGTTATCGAAAAAATAATACTTATTTTAGTGATTATAAATTAGTTTTATTCCAAAAGTAGATGGGAGTTTGTAATTTAATTTAATTTAATTTATTTAAATTATGAAATTTGAAATAATTTATGTCAAATAGAGCATAAATAAAATGTTCAAATTTTAATGCCTTTTGACATGTGAATGAATAACGAAAATAAATATTACTTCTTAGTAAATAACAATAAATATGGGCCTGTGCACGGCCCAATCTCTTACGTCCCACATCGCTGAATTTGAAAGATAATAAGCGTTTATATTGTGGAGGCGATATGGAGTGCGTGTCCCTTCGGGGACATCTGATAAAATTGGAACGATACAGAGAAGATTAGCATGGCCCCTGCGCAAGGATGACACGCACAAATCGAGAAATGGTCCAAATTTTTTTTTCTAAATTACCAAGTGCTGTGATTTTACGATCTTACCCCTCCCCGATTTATCGCTCTCTCTGGCTGTTGAGAGCTCGCTTGGAGTGAAGAGGTATCCATGGCTTCCTTCATAGTCGTCGTCTTCTTCCAACGCCGTAGTATTCATCGGTTTCTATTTAATTATTGGTTTTCTAGCAATTTGGTCTGAAACAACTGATTTGGGTGCAGAAAAGGTTGAATTGGTGCATTAGGGTTACGTCTCCCTTCCTGATTCTCTGTTTTCCTATGCCTTTGTTTTAAACAATCTATGAGGGGTTGTTGCTTTGCAGGAGTTTGATTTTGGTGCTTTATCATTTTCTTTTCCTACGATTAGGGATTCGTTCATGGTATTTAGTTTCTCAGTGTTCAATTGAGCCAACTTTTCGGTGTGCTATGTGTTCCGCTTGACTCTTATTTGTAGGTTATGAATTGAATACGTTTCTTGTACCATGCTTGGCCATGGAATTTGATTTGGACAAAAAGCTCTAAAATTGGATCTGGGTTTATGTAGAAAAGGATGTTCTGGGATTTCTGTTTATCTGAGATTTGTAAGAATGAGCATGGAGAGAGTTAGTTTCCTCTGATCATAAGCACCAATTTGTTCATTCGGCTCGAACTGTGACAACAACATCTAATGATCCAAAACATACCTTGGATTTTTTTGCTTCTGCCCCACAGCAGAGGAGAAGTAATTGTCACACTCCAGATCAAGAACGGATGAACTCTATCCTTGCTGGTACTCGATCCTCTAAAATCGACGTGGGATCTCAGCACTATAGGCCTCCGAAAGACTGCCCGGCCATGGCTATTTGCTCGTCTTTCTAAAATGGAAAAGGAAGGCTGTTTCTTAAGGCGTGCCAACCTTCTGGGCGGGACTCCATGTTTGGGATCTCTTGCACTGGTACTCCTCCAAAGGGTATTAGGAATCACAGACCCTCGAGGTCTCCACAATGGTAAGATATTGTCTATTTTGAGTATAAGTTCTAGTGACTTTGTTTTTTGTTTCCTCAAAAGGTCTCATTACCGATGGAGATGTATTCCTTACCTATAACCCATGATCAACCCCTTAATTAACTGATGTGGGACACTTCTCCCAACAATCCTCAACAAAGAATTGGTGAATGTTGTTCTTACCGTAGGTGGCACTTTAGAAGGAAGGAAGGTCCGGATCGAAAAATGTATAGATATCTTCTTCCTGAAAGATTCACAGATTCACAGGAGAGTTCATGAATGAATGTGAATGAGAATAAGAAAAAGTAGCAGTCATTTACTTGAGTGATGGATGATGGATGAGTGTGTTTTCTCTGTAGCTAAGAAGGGAGTCCAGTTTTCAATTTTAGGACTTTAGTTACATCAACTGCTGCTCGAACCTCGATAAATCGACTGCGTTGGACAATATGAACTCGCTGCAACAAGTCCCTCAACACTGGAGAAGTTGGTAAGATTGATGGGCAGAAGATGTAGGAAAGCAGAAGGAAGGTAATGAAAGTTAGTGAATAATGAATGTAGTATCATTCTTCACAGTTCATATGTAAATGGCATTTGTTTGTAGGACATAACAACATCCTGCTCATATCAGTTGCATCACAACAACACCAAAACAAAGTGAAGCTTAGAACATAGAGTAAAAAAATATATATTTTAGTCGGTCAATTTACTTTCAATTTTTGTTCATTTCCGTCCCTTTACCCTCAAAACGTCTATTCTAGTTCCTATACTCGTTTTCGTCCCTTCAATTTTATTTTTATTTCTTTTTTTTTTTCAATCGAAATATGAAAATTGTCACATTTTGAAAGTACTATATTAGTATTTGAATGAGATTCGAACGAATTTGATATACATCTCGAGAAAAGAAGAATTCTCTATAATCTTCCCATCTCTCAATCCCTTACATATTTTTTTTTTCTCGAAAGGGTTACTACACATCTCGGTCAAAGAGAATCTTCTATAAACTTCTCATCTCTCAATCGAAAGGGTTACATTTTTTTTATAATTTCTTAATTTTAAGTTTAAAACTAATAATTCAAACCCGAGCTAACTTGATTTCGAATATAGGAATTAAGGTCTACCCGAAAACTAAAAGAAACTATTTAAAAAAAAATTAAGAGAATCAATACTCTCTAAAGCTAAACAAACAAATTAAAAAAAAGTAAAAAGAAAGTAAAGAATCTTAGAAATATAACACATTAAAAGGATTAAATTGAAACGGCACCGTAAGAGCGTAATTTTTTCAATAAATTGTGTCAAACGTTTCTTGTCACCGTCGAAGGAAAGAAAATGGCCACAACGGCGGCGTCTTTTCCGGTCGTTTTGTTCTTCCTCCTCCTCCTCACCTCTCCACCGCCGTCCCTCTCCTTCTCCTTCTCCCAATTCAAAACCCTATTTTCACTCGCACATTCCCTCATGTCTCGTGTCGCCAATCTACGCGCCTCTCGCGGAGACTTCGCCGGCTCGCAACGGGCCAGGCACATTGCCCAACAGCTAGAGCAAGGTCTCGGACTAAACTTCTGGGGCTCCATGTGGTCGCTCGCGTGGGACTACGCGAAGAACTACGCTTGGAGAGACATCTCCTATTCAGATCTCTACGACGCCGTTCCCGACATGAACGAGTTGCTTAGGGCTTTCGCCGAGTTGACTGGGTTGGAATCAGACATGGCAAGAGCGAGTTGGGTTACGCGGAATTACCAATCGGTCCTGAGGGTAGCCAATTCGTTGTTGAAGAGGCTTCTTAAAGTGTTTAGAAAATCGGTACGTTGATGGGTCGCTTTCGGTTGCTTGCAAGGTGTTCGATAAAATGTCTGAATGAAAAGTAGGGTGTAAAATGGCGCAATTAATCTGTATTTTGTTGTTTTTTGCGATTGGCATGGCAGGGGGCTTGGAGGAATGTGGTGGAGACGGTTCAAGTGGAGGTGGTGGACGGTGGATTGCTGAAGGACTGTTTGGAGCTGGGAAGTGGCGATTTGAAAGGCATGGTTCAGATTCTCAAGGATTTGGCTTTGAATTTCTATTCCTCCACTTCTCAACGCCGTAATGAACTGTAAGAATTATTTACAGTAATTTAGTTTTTGAATTTCTGATCTCTTAATTAATAAAGATGGGAAGCCATTTAATTAGTGTTCATGGAGTTCAGAAGAAAGATTACATACTTTTAATCCAAAAACAAAAGGGGGTAGGGGTTGGGGTTGGGGTTGAAATAATAAATGAGGAGAGCATGGTGGATGGATGCATAGTGTATAAATGAGATATCTTAAATGGTCAATAGGTTGGTGTGTTTGCATGTTACTCCCATTGGGGACTTACCTCTCAATGCATTCAATTTCACTACCTACCTTACCTTCATTTATTATAATTGCCTTCAAAGTTTATGTTTTCATATCACTTTCTTTTTCAAGGTCGATTTGACTTGGATCGTATATATTGTTTCGAGAAAAATTATTAGTTCTTTGTTTCAATAATATTCTTGAACTTAGAAATACTAATAGCATTACCACCATTTATGTTTACGAAGAAAAATGTTTACAAAATTTTCGTGGTATTTTTGAAGTTTTAATTTCTTTTTTAAAGGTATTAATGAAACTTTTGAAAATTCTCGAGTTAATGTTTTCACTTATTTTTGTTATAAGTTTTAAGATCATTTTGATATATTTTTTTTTAAATTTAAATATTTTTTAGAGAACCCAAAATTAAAGGGTATTTTTTTTTTTAATTTAGCCGGATGGAAAGTGTAAGGATTGGGGCTTTTTTCTTTGCCCTAAACTCTAATTGACGTAGTGAAACCCTAAAAATCCAACCTTTTAAACCCAAACACCTTTAATTTAAGCTGTCCAACAAACCCAATAAATAAAATTCGCCATATTTAATTGAAATGAGTATTATAAGATCCAAATCCAAATCAAAATAAAATCTGAGGTATTAAAAAGAAAATAATGAATTAATCTTACCTAAAACTCCATACTATTATATCATAATCCAAATCAAAAGTTGGTTCATTATATTAATCAAGGTAGCTGTCTAAAATTTATATTTCTCCGCTGCTGAGTAATGCATATTTATTCATATTTATGAGCCTTGGAAATTGTATAGTGAATATGGTCATAAACAAATCCAATTTAATGGACTTATATTATTACTATACATCTTAGGCAAACAAAACGTACATCAAAATTTAACACCAAACTTTAATACAAACCAAGCTCATTCTCCAAAGGACTTACATGAATAGCAATCACGTAACTTTATTCTTGTAACAGCACAAGGCCACTAGTTATATATCACCGTCAACTTCATAATTCTATTAGGGAGAGATTTCTCAATCCAACTTCTGGGGACCTAATGTCCTCGTTGGTACATCGCCTAGTGAATAATTCTGATTGTAAGACCCCACATCAGTTGAAAAGGAGAACGAAACATTTCTTATAGAATGTGAAAATTCTCTTTAACAGACAGTGTGGCTGACAACATCACATAACGGACCAGACTAATGTATATAAAAATTTCATAAATGGAGACAAAATTAAGAAATTTATTAGGGAGTAATTAAAGAGGGATAATTAAAAAGAAAAAACACATAATTTGGTAAATAATTGAAGCTTTTGTTAAATAAATAAATAAAAAGAAAGAAAGAGACATTTTGTTTATGCACACGAAGCCGCATAGTTGAGTGTTATGTCTCAGTCCCAACACATTATATCCGCGTGAAATAAATGCTTCCAACCTTCCTCTTTCAACTGCCATTAATTTTTTTTTTTTTTTTTAATTATAAATTAATTTCCCTCTCCATTATATAAACCCAAATCCACATACATTTTCCCCTTGCCATACACACATATATTTAAACCTTTTCTCTTTTCTACATATAATCAGTTGAATGGCGGAGCGTTACAGCGCGGCGGTGTGGGCGGTGGTTGTGACCCTGCTGTGTAGTGCCGCGGCGGCGCAGCAAGTTCCCTGCTACTTCATTTTTGGCGATTCATTGGTGGACAACGGGAACAACAACCAGCTTCAATCTTTGGCTAGAGCTGATTATTTGCCTTATGGGATTGATTTTGGTGGACCCACTGGAAGGTTCTCCAATGGCAAAACCACCGTCGATGTTATCGGTAATCTTTTCACCTCTAATTCTCGACCTTTCATAAACATTTTAAAATTAGATGCGTTTTTTGTAGAAAGAAAATTAATAAAGCTGAAGTTTGCATTGAATAGGCTATAATTGAGTTATGTTGGAGTGTGTGCCTGTCTCACTTTAAATTGCATGCACATGCAAATTAATTTCAAAATATTTTAGGTTTTTTAGTTCTTTACTCTTTTCTTTATTTTTTTTTTTTACTATGCTATTTGAATGTCTATCTANATTAGCTTTATACTCTAATTATACCCTCTAAATTTAGATAAATGTGGTAATTTTTATCATAAACTTTTCTAAAAAGATTGCTGATAAAAAAAATTATTTTAAGATTTATTAAAAAATTATTTTCGTGTGTTTAATAAATTATAAAATATATCTAAAAAAACATGTGTTAGATTTGTCTTCTTATTATTTAATTCACATGTTTCGACAAAATTATTTAATAGTCAATTCTAGGCTTAGATCGGACTTAAATTTGATTTAAGTTTGATAATTTTACTTTTTTATATATTAAAAATAGTGGGTTTTAAAAAAATAATTTAATAATTAAAAAAAGAGAGTACAAATTTAGGGATAAAAATTAAAATTTTTAAAAATGGATTAAATTAGAGGTTTTGTTAATATTTTGAATTAAATAATGAATGCAGCGGAGCTATTAGGATTTGACGATTATATCCCTCCCTACGCCACCGCAAGAGGCCGAGACATCCTCAGAGGCATCAATTATGCATCCGCCGCCGCCGGAATCAGAGAGGAAACTGGTCGCCAATTGGTATATAAATTTCATTTCATCTTTATTTTAATAAAATTGTGTCCCGTAAACTGATGACGTATCAGTATTTTTCATAATCTATTTTATTAATAAATTTGTAGAATAGATATGCATACAAATTCATGACGTGTCTAGAACCAGATTTGAATTAATGACATGAGGATTTTCTGTCCTCTGCTCTACCAACTGAACTATACGGCCATGTAATAATGTTAAAAACATTTAATTTGCTCGAGATGGTAACGCGTTTTACGTTTAATAGGGAGGACGCATAAGCTTTAGTGGGCAAGTGGAGAATTACCAAAACACAGTGTCTCAAGTGGTGGATTTGCTTGGAGATGAGGACTCAGCTGCAGCTTATCTCAGTAAATGCATATACTCAATAGGGTTGGGAAGTAATGACTATCTCAACAACTATTTCATGCCTCAATTTTACTCAACAGGCAACCAATTTACACCTCAACAATACTCTGAAAACCTTCTCCAGCAGTATTCCGATCAGCTTAGGGTACACCGGCCGAAACCCGGCTCGAAAAATTTAAACTTTACGTGAATTTCAGCTCGAATATCGACTGACTGACCGTTCGTTTACGTGCCGTTGTTGGTTCTGTTTTTGTAGCTTTTGTACAACTATGGAGCTAGGAAGTTTGTGCTGTTTGGACTTGGTCAGATTGGTTGCAGTCCAAATGAGTTGGCTCAGAACAGCCCAGATGGAAGGACTTGTGTTCAAAAGATTAACTCAGCCAATCAAATATTCAATGCTGGTCTTAGATCTTTGGTTGATCAATTTAACAACAATCAAGCTGATGCTAAGTTTATCTACATTGATTCCTTTGGCATTTTTCAAGACGTTATCGACAATCCACCTGCCTTCGGTAAGATTTCGTGTTATTAAATTGATCCATCGTAATTTAACATGATATCATAATAGAATGTGATGAAGTCGATGAACGTTTATATCAGGTTTTAGGGTTGTGAACACTGGGTGCTGTGGAGTAGGAAGGAACAATGGGCAAATCACATGTCTACCCTTTCAAACTCCATGCTCAAACAGGGATGAGTATCTATTTTGGGATGCATTTCATCCAACAGAAGCTGGGAATGCCGTGATTGGGCGGAGAGCTTACAGTGCTCAACGTCCAACCGATGCATACCCGATCGATATTCGTCGACTTTCCCAACTCTAAGATGGATTTGAAGATGTGTTATGGGTTTTATAATTATGTTGTATGGTTCATAAATTATATACATACTTGTTTTCATTAGTTACTATTTTTGTTTGGTGTCTGTATTATTGTAGCTGTAATTGTTGTCTACAAATGCTACTAAATTGTTGTTTTCATTAGTGAACTGCTATGTCTATTTTTCTGTTACATTGTTAGTTTTATCAGTTTAAAACGTGTCTATTAGTGGAATCATATATTATGTTAAATGAACAAAAAAGGAAATGAAGNGGATACTTTGTTCTCTTCTTCGATTAATGTGAGATCTCACAATCCACCCTCATTGGAGGCCCAATGTCCTCATTGACACACTGCCCCGTGTCTGGGTTTGATACCATCTGACACAGTCCAAATTCGCTAGTAAAAGATATTGTTTGCTTTGGCCAGTTACGTATCACCATTAGTCTCACAATTTTAAAACGAGTTTTCTAGGGAGAGGTTTCTACACCCTTATAAAGAATTTTAGAACCGTGAAGCTGACGGTGATACGTAACAAGCCAAAGAAAACAATATCTACGAGTGGTAGACAGAACTGTTACATAAACACTTTCCATACCTACCTCAAAAAGAAATGTGTCGCTGTCGTATACACGTCCTAAATCTATATCTATTCGTGGTTCTTAGACTAGGAGGTATGAAAGTAGAAAGGATGATAGTTTGTTGTATATTAGAAACATAATAACATAGAAAAAGAGAGAAAAGTAGAAGAGTTTGTAGATGGGGGAGGATGAGGTTAGATGAGTTGCAGGGAGATATGGTGATTTTGATGGGGAAAGTAATATTGCTCATTACCCTCTAAATTTGGACCCACACATCCTTCTCCTTCTCCTTCTCCTCCTCCTCTTGCACCTATGCTGTTATTTCCACTTCTGTTTTGTTGTCTTCTTTCCGTCTCCGCTATCTGTAAATTCATACCATTTACGTATTCGTTTTAAACTATGTTCCTGTCGACTTCAAAAGATATATCTATTTCATAATTTTAAACTCTAATTTTAGAATATTATTCAAAAGATCATGAGTACTCTATTTTAAATATAAAAAATATTTCAAAAAAAAATTTAAAAATTATCCACTTTCAAAAATTCCATTAATACCCTTCAACTTTTTTAATTGAATTTTTTTAACTTTTTAAAAAAGTTTTAAAATATAGACAAAATCATTTGATAAACGACATTAATATTCTTAAAATTAAAAAAAGAAAAAAAAATTAAAATTTGACGAATACATTTCCCTATACCATTTCCGTCTTTTGATTTTTAGTTGAGGAATATTTTTGGAATTTTGAAAAATGAAAGACATGTATTATCCTCCTCATGTAATTATTATTGAAGTTAAATTATTTTATAAAAAGTATCCGAAAAAATATTTATTAAAGTAGACTAGAAAGGCATGATGTATTAATAGAAGTGCAGAAATAAAAATCTTAATATCAATCGGTGTAGAACCAAAAATTAAATAAATAAATAAAAATTGAAAATTTGAAAAATTGAACACAGATTGTAAGAACAGACGGTACCTTTGCTCGTATCAGCTGGTTGGTGTTGTGCAGTTCAATTTCCTGTATTTATTTGAAAATGGTTGAATATTTAAAATAAAAGAAATGTAGAATGAATAAAAGTAAAGGAAGAAAAGCGCATACCCTTTTGTGCATGTACTCAATCTCCGCAAACAGAAGCTCGTTCTGTGCACAAAATATGTGAAAAATTAATTTTTTTTTATAAACTAAATGATGTTAGACGAACCAGACTCTCCACAATGATATAATATTGTCTCTCTGGGTTCTACTTTGGACTTCCCCAGAATACCTTATTCCAATGAAAAGAGTATTTTGCGGAACATTGGGTGGACTGGAATTTAGAGAGTTACCTTTCTTGATCGGATTCGGGTAATTCCCTTCTCCAGTTTCACCTGCAGGCTTTTCAGATCTTTCACCGACAACGAACCGATGGATTCCCCCAACAAATGCCTTCAATTCCAACGCTCAGAAACACAAATATGACTCATTCAATCCATCGATCAATCAAAATCAAAATCAAAATCAAATTACCTGTTTAGGTTTTGCATATTCCCGATTTGGGCTCGCAATTTCGCGGATTCTTGCTCGTAGAACTGAAACAGAGCCACCGTTACGATTAAACAATCGGAGGAGGAAGAAAAAGAAGAAGAAGAACCCTAAATGGATACGATACCTGTGTGTTGGCTTCCGAAACGAACCCGGCGCTTAAGGGATCCGAGCATGCCTTTTTGTACCTCGAAATCGTAGCCCTAACACTGCAACAGTTATTTCAAATTTCTTCATTGCTTCAATAACATTCTTCTTAGGGTTTCAATATCATTGATAAATCATATGATCAATCTAATCATCTAGACTTGAGTATAATGACAGAGTAGCAACGAGGTTAACAATGTTGTTGTTAGGAATCACGACTCTCCACAATAGTATGATATTTTCCCCTTTGAGCATAAGCTCTCATGCTTACTTCAGGCTTCCCCAAAAAGTCTTATAAATGGAATTAATAGGACTCACTCCCAATAATACTCAACCATCCTCCTCTCAAACAAAGTCACTATAAGCCTCCCTTAACGTTTATGGAGCTCTCGAATAGCTTCCCCTTAACCGAGTCCCGACTCCTTTCTCTAGAGCTCTCGAACAAAGAACACCCTTTATTCGTTCCCATTCGTTTTTCTTAACCTCGTCCCTACTCCATCACGTTTCTATCCTTGATAAAGCTAGTAAAAGTGTTGTTTCTTTTCCCTTATAATAGGATATTAAACTATTATTTTAGTTAATATTACTTAACAGGGTTTTAGCCTTATGAGCCTCTACTCGAGAGAGGTTTCCATACCCTAATAAGGTATGTTTCATTCCCTTTTATCAACTAATGTGGAATCTTACAATTTTAAAACTGTGAGACTAATAGGTATACGTAAACAATATCTATTAACTAGCAGTGGACTTGGGCGGTTACAATTACTAAACTAAAGACTCTCAAACATGGTTTTAATCTAGCTCGGTGTACCCGAGATCCCCATAGGAAAGGGAAGGAAAGAATGGAGGTGGGCATGAAAGGAAAAGGGAGAAGGAGTTAGTGGACCTGTTGTTGGCGTATTCATAGAGGCGACCACGGGTGGAGAAGACAATAAGAGCGACCTCAGCATCACAGAGAACAGAAAGCTCATAAGCCTTCTTAAGCAAACCATTTCTGCGTTTACAGAAAGTAACTTGGCGATTTGTTGTGTTTTCAATTCTCTTGATTTCAATCTTCCCTCGACCACTTCTTCGCCGTTGGGACTGTTCTTCACCTGCCTGCTTCTGCTTCTGCTTCTGCTTCTGCATCTCATCTGGGTAACCCATGGCCACCCAATTGCCTGTAAATCACATCAACATCAAAACAAATTTCTTACCCAAAAATAAAGCTTAAAACTTGGATTAATTACCTGAACACAACTCCAAGAGAGAGAGAGAAAGAAGCAGTTCTTGGGGATTTGCTTGTCTTAAACTCAATGAGTGGGGTATTTATATTCCATTATTCACTTTTATAATTTCATCAAATTAAGAGTGCTACATAAATCCACAATCTATCAGTTTTTTTTTTTTTTGTCTTTTTTTTAAGAAAAAATGAGCGTAATTCGAACATGTATTCTCTTTCTTATAGGTCGAGATTCAAATCGACCTAGTTCTAAAGGGTAATTGAGATCATTTTTTTTTTTTTTTGAAGTACTCCACCGCTAGGGTTTTATGTTCTTGATCGAGTTTAGAGGTAAAAAATGCATCATATCTAGTTCATTGAAATGATGATCAATGATCACACTATAGAGTTTGAGAAGTACACAATTTGAAGTCACAGTTTAACAGGTTAAGTCATATGTGTTCGACAAGATTAAGTAAATTATTTTATAAATAAATTTCATAATTATATGAGCTGTGAATCACTGACGGTAAAATGAAATTCGCGTGGTATAATATACTATTTATCCTTTAAAACTTTATACTTTAATAAAGGTAAATGAGAAGAAGAAGAAGAATAATTGGGGTTTAAATTGAAGTGGTCCAAAAATAATTTTCACAAAAACAGATGAAACTAAATGGAATAATATGAATGAACACAAAAAATGAGGAACAAGATGCTATGCTTATAAAGGAAATTGAAAAATAAATAAATAAATAAATAAAACCTTACTTTATTCTTCTTCTACTTTGGTTTTTGTTTTTATTTATTTATTTTTATTGACTTTGGACCTTAAATAGCAAAACAGAATAATTTTGCTACCAAATTCAAAATTTCCCAACTTGGGAAAATCATACCTTTTTCATCTTTTCATTAAATTTCATTTTTCAATTTTAAGATTATTCTATTTTCCATTCAATTATATAAAAATCATAGCTATATTCATTGTATTCTATTTAGGATTATGTAACTCGATATTAATTTCCATACTTTATATTAAAAAATATAAGTTTAGCAATGGTTATCTAAATTTTGTGTTTAATGATTTTTAGCATATTTATTTGTTTTTTTTTATTAAAAAAAAGCATTATAAAATAAATTTAACCAAATTGTTATTAAAAGTAATTACAACATGAAGCTTATGGAAGCTCCCTTTGAAGTGTTATTCTAGCCTTTTCTGCCATGGAAATTTGCTCAGCGGATCCATTGAAATAGGTATCATTTTCCATAATAATACACCTAAGTCACCAAAAAAATACACACAACGCTTCAGTAAGATTACACAAACATCTTAAATCCAAACAAAAAGACGTTTTTTCTTATGTTCTGGTATAACGGCTCAAACCCATTTGTGAGATCCCACATGGGTTGGGGAAGAGAACGAAACATTCTTTTAAGGGTGTGGAAACCTCACTTTAGTAGACGCATTTTTAAAACTTTTAAGGGGAAACCCAAAAGGGAAAGTTCGAAGAAAACAATATTGGCTAGCAGTGGACTTGAGCTATTACAAATGGTATCAGAGCCAACGAGGAGGCTAAGTCCTGAAAGGGGTAGACACGAGACAGTGTGCCAACAAGAACGTTGGGCCTCAAAGGGGGTGGATTAGGGGTCCCACATTGATTGTAAAAGGTAGTGAGTGTTAGCAAGGGCAATGGGCCCCGAATGGAGGTGAATTGTGAGATTCCACATCGGTTGGGGAAGAGAATGTCTAAAGATGTGGAAACCTATCCCTAGCAGACGTGTTTTAAAAACTTTGAGAGGAAACTTGAAAGGGAAAGTCCAAAGAAGACAATATCAGCTAGCGGAGACTTGGGCGGTTACATTTGAATCCTAATATTTTGTTGTCCGATTTGTTAAACGTGTATAGATAGCTAATGCACATACCTTAATGCACCTATCTGCATATCCAACATAAAGTTTGTCTTGCCAACACAATAATGCTGTTACTGTAGAATTTGAAGGGATCGATCCAAGATGTCTACAATCAATCTCGAGCTCGTTGTCGAATAACTCCTACGAATCGTTGTCTTGATATGTTAGAGAAAGAAAAAAAGGGATTGTATTTCGAACTTGGATCGATTCAAGGGTATTTTCCAGATCAACTTCTGGATATGTACCTGTACATTTATGGCCTTGTCCCGACCACCGGTGACGAGTTCTTTCCCCAGCATGCTGGTGGCGAATATGGCACCATCGTGTAGTTTCATGGTTTTCATAAATACATCGTTCCTCCAAAGCTGAAGCAAACAAAATCATAGGTTTAGCCCTCTATCATCAAAAGAGCAAAGTAATGAAAGAGGTCATGTGTTTGAACTCTTGTAAGGTATTTTATTTTCAACCTTATCGGTTGGAAAGAGGAACAAAACACTCTTTATAAGGGTGTGACAACCTCTTCCGAACACACGTGTTTTAAAACCTTGAGAGGAAACTCGGAAGAGAAAGCCCAGAGGGGACAACTCTACAAATGGTATCAGATCCACACACTGGGCGGTGTGCTAGCAAGGACGCTAGGCCCCCAAGGGGGTGGATTGTGAGATCTCACATCGGTTAGAGAGAAGAACGAAGCATTCCTTATAAGGATATAGAAACCTCTCCCTAGCAGACGCGTTTTAAAATCGTGAGGCTAACGGCGATACATAACGGACCAAAGAAAACAATATCTACTAACGGTGGGCTTGGACTGTTACATGCATGAGCTGAAAGGGAAATCTTATATAGCAGAAGCAAAGTTGGAAGAAACTGAAACCTTTATAGATCCATTTTCATGAGTTGCAACAAGTATGTCCGTGTTAGCAGCAAGACACAGAACAGAACCCAAACTTCCAGTTGATTCTTCCCCGAGCACGGCCAACTGACTACGATCGGAAAGACTCCATAACCGAACAGTTCCATCCCAACTGCCACTGTAAAGAATGCCATTACTGGCCAGAAGAGCAGAAACTACTGATTTATGACCATACATGGAGCCAGATAAGGTTCCATCCTAAAAGGCAACACTTTCAAATTTCAGTAAAAAGGATATTCAATCTGGACAACTTATATAATCACCAATCACTGTACTTAACAACGTAGTTACCTTCAATGACCATGCTTTAACAGATCTATCGCCTCCACCGGTATAAAGGCACCCGTTTCCGGAGTAGGCCAACGCATGAATACCATCGTAGCGCCAATCCTTCTCCTCGTACCATTTCTTTAATGGATCCTGCTTGAGAGGAAGAACAATGCTCCAGACATATATACCACCACCAATATCAGCACTTACACATAACGGTTGTTCTTCATCAATATATGCCAAATCCGTTATGCGATGCTCGTGCCCGATAAATGTATGTACATGAGAGAAGTCCTAACAATATCCAGAAACAGGGCACAAATAATGATCTCATATTCGAAAATAAGAAGAATAGATCGGATTCATTCAGTAAAACGCCTACTTGTAAAGACCATGCTTGGACAGTCTTATCATATGACGAGCTAAACAGATAACCCCCTACAAAACAAGAGAAAGGAAGCATTTTAAAAAGGAATGAACGCCAGGGCACAACATAATGAAATTTTGTACATACCACCAACTACTAAACCAGTAACGCTATCACGATGGCCGAGCATGTCGCTGGACTTCACCATTCCAGCTGATAGCCCGTCAACAAAAGCTTTAGTTGTTCTTTCCGCCCCGATTCGATCCATATCATCGCTCTGAGTTTCGGTCAATTCGTGGGGAAGTTGAATGAGATCCCCCAGAACCAAGCAATAATCAGCACCATATTCATTAACCACAAGTTTCAAACTGCCAAAAGCATCCAACTCAGAACCAACAATCAGTTCCCTAAAGCATCTCAACAGTTCAACAACACATGGACGATTTTCGGGATCGAAATTTAAAGACCGGCAGAGTGTCTGTTTCAATGATGCATACTCCGAACCGAACTTCATGTTCAAACAAGAATTAACTTTCTCCACCCAACTCCCATAAAAGACAGAGCAATCAGAATGAATTTCTTCAAGACTCGCCACAATGCATTCCTTTCCAAGAAGAAGACTCAGCAAAACAAACGCCAAACACCAAATATCGCACTTGTTCCCGACCGAACATAGAGTCGTGCCACATTCCAGCACAACGTCATCTTTACACAGTAATTTGAGTAATACCTCTGGGCTGACAAAAGCCTCCTTCTTCATCAGATTGCTAATAATAATTCCCAGTTCCTTGGTATCGAGTTTTGATCCGGTAGAAACAGCTTCCACCGCTGTTCGAACAGTTCTTCCCGTCGTCAAAACCCCATTTAAATCAACACAAACACTACCAAATTCACCAACACTAAAACATGAAAGACTAAGAAAGCCAGTGCTTAACCTCACAGAATGCATAGCGATGATTGCTTCACATAACTCAGTGGCAATCAAGGCAAAACTGCATAAGTCATCTTTGTTCAAGCCAACCTTGTTTCTGATATCAAGTTTCTTAATCCAATTGTTAATCCTATCCACTAAGTTATCATTGCGTCTCTCACATACTAAGTACAGAAATCCATCCTCCAAATTACCCCATAACCCATATGTTCTACACATTCTTCCACCATTCATGATACCAGCTCCCAAAATCAAACCCAGTTCATTTCTCTCCCCATCCTTCAACTCACTCAAGCATTTCAGAACCATTGATGTATAACTAAGCTTAAACACATAATCACTATTAGAACAAGGCAACGAAACGACTCGAACAAGACTTACAGTTCGGTCTTCTCCAACCCTAATCGGGAAAGAAGAATCTGAATCTGAAATGGGAACAATTCTTCCGAGCAACAGTCGCTCAACTCCGTCGTCGTCATCTCTCCGCTCGATCGAAACGGCGGCGTGCGGCAGGACCCAGTGCTTCCAAGCTTTGTAGAATTCATCAGACCAGAGCCGAGGAAACATCTCGTGGTTTTGATTGATGGGTTTTTTGGAAATTTGCTGATCGGCGTTGTGTTGGGGGCAGAGTCTGAGGAGGTCGATGTTTTTGGGGAGAGCCGAAGCGCCATGAGAGGGAAATTTCACGAGAACGTTGCAGGCGGGACATCGAATGGTTTCGGGGTATCGCTGAGGGAGATTGTCGAGGCAGGTTCCGCAGGCTGAATGGCCACAGGAGAGAACACGAGGAACTGTGGACTCGCCGTCGTACGTTTGCAGGCAAACAGGGCACTCGGGGAACTCCATTTCTGTACCTTCGATCATTCCTCGGCCAAGTGTACGCGTGGAATGGTTGTACGCGTGGAATTTAATCGTTTTGCCCAATTCCCAAAATGGCCCTTCAAGTGAAATCGTGCAAATTCAAAGAAAAATGATGACTTTTTCTTCGTACATGTTTCATCGAGAAAGAATAGAGAGATTCACAAATGGCAAAAGAAACAGAAAGCTTCCGAATCCAAGTTTCTTGGAACATCTTGGCTCAGTTGTCAACATAATCGTGTTACATTGTAATGTACAAACAAATTGTATTCATAAGAATATGTAGCAATGTACAACATGAACTCTCAACCCAGAAACTTAAAGAGGGAAAGAGAGTGGTTGAGAATTTGCAGTAGAATTGAATCGAGTAGAAGGGATTTCTAGAATGAAACATCAAAACAAACATGTTGAGGAATTTCCAAGAAATTAGAGGAGTCGATGCAATGAAGCCATCTGAATTTTCCAGAATTATGAACAAAATAGAACATTATGAAGCCATGATTAGTGAACATAATCAACACTTGAGCAATCCAAGAACATTGGAGGTACCAGATGTTTTGCGCCGCCTTTTTCCAGTAATTCCTAAGGCCCGTTTGTGATTATATTATTCTACTTTCTTCTCACTATAACTACACACGAAGTAGTTTTAGAGACTAATGAAAGTAAGAAGAGAAAGTGAGAAGGTATTGAGACAATATTCAACTTCAAATGTTCTAAAGAATCAGCTTCGATAGATTAAACATATCATAATAACTGTACAAAATCAAGGACGAGAAAGATTTAAGAATCGTCCTTTTTTCACAACTCGTCTGAAAGTAGCCGGGGGATCGATCGTTTCATCTCAACTCTCAGGCACTGCCATGATATGCTTGCCCAGAAACTCACAATGCATCAAAACATATGTGCTTACTGATAGATTGGAAGACTATGAACAATGTGGTTCAGGTTGATGATGATGATCTTGGCTCTGGGTTGATATCATAGAACTCATTTCCAGATGTAGAGGAAGACCCAAATGTTCTCATTGTGGAATTTTGTGTGGAATTTTGGGTCTGGCTTCCACTCAGGCTTTGGTTCTGTTGCTGTTTACGCATATCCCTCATTGCCTTGAACCTCAGATCTTCATTGTAACTACTGGGTTCTGGGATTAGCTCTGGAATTCCCATTCTTCCTTCCAGCATGTTCACCACTTCCGACATCGCTGGCCTTACCGACGGCGAAGCATTCGTGCAGAGAAGGGCTATTTTCACCATGTTTTCCGCTTGTTTTCCGTCGATTTCTGACCTCAACTTCTCATCTACCAACTCCATGAGGTTCCCAGATTGTTGCAAGTGACAGGCCTGCAATGAGAATTATTAACAAGTTTAAGGCCAGGCCAGAAAAGTAAGGGACAGGAAGAGCAGTAAAGTACCCAGTCAAGAAGACAAACACAAGTTTCGCTTGGTACGTAATCATTGTTGCTTCTGCCACTGATAATTTCCAATGCCACGACTCCGAAACTATAGACATCTGCTTTGTAGGTGAGATAACCCCAAAGCGCATACTCGGGAGCCATATATCCTCTGCCACAGAGAGCGTGATTATTAATAAGGTTTAATTCGACATAAAGAGTGATTACAACATACGATCTTGATTACGTGAGAGGATTGCGCATACATGGTCCCAGCCACTCGGGTGGTGATATGAGTCTTCTCCTCATCATCAAGCTTAGCCAAACCAAAATCAGATATTTTAGGATTCAATTCGCCATCGAGTAACACATTAGTAGCTTTGATGTCTCTATGAACGATTTTGAGGCTCGATTCTTCATGGAGATATGCTAAACCTTTCGCTATACCTATACAGATTCTAAGCCTGGTTGGCCAATCTAGATTAAGCCGACTGTAAGACGGACCTATAAAGAAACCAAAAACAAAAGGCTAGAACGATCGATCGATATCTCGTTGTAACTGCGTGTATAAGCATATATGAAACGAGACTAACCGAAAAGTGCTCGGGCAAGACTATTGTTTTCCAGATATTCATACACCAACAACAGTTGATCTCCTTCAATGCAGCATCCATGGAGCTTGACTAGATTTGGGTGTTGCAAGCAAGAGATCATTCCTATCTCATTCAGAAATTCACGGTTTCCCTGCCTTGATTTGGAGGATAGCTGCTTAATTGCTACAATGGTACCATCAACCAATTCACCCTGAAAATTTACCTTTTATAATCACTTCCCTTCACCAAAACTAGACGAGAATTTATCTGAGAGGTTAAGTAAGAATACCTTATAAACAGGGCCAAAACCACCTTCTCCAACTTTATTACAGGAATCAAAATGATTGGTTGCAGCTTTTATTTGTTTCAAGGTAAAAATTCCAGTTTGCACTTCTATTCCTGCAAGATCTGTTCATGGTGGTACAGATGAAATATGGTAACATTTTTAGATGTTCTATAGATTTCCACGTGCGTTTCCTTAAACTCTTACAGTAAATGTGTAACAGACTAAGCCCTATTGTCCGCTTTAGCCCGTTACGTATCACCGTCAGCCTCACGGATTTAAAACGCATCTGCTAGGGAGAAGTTTCCACACCCTTATAAGGAATGTTTCGTTACTCTTTCTAACCGATGTGGGATCTCATAATCCACTCCCTTGGAGGCCAGTATCCTTACTGGCACATCGCCCGGTGTCTGTCTCTGATACCATTTGTAACAGCCTAAGCCCACTGCTAGCAGATATTATCTACTTTGGCTCATTACGTATCGCCGTCAGCCTCACAGTTTTAAAACGCGTCTGCTAGGGAGAAGTTTCCACACCCTTATAAGAAATGTTTCGTTTCTCTCTCTAACCGATGTGGGATCTCATAATCCACTCCCTTGGGGGCCAGCGTCCTCGCTGGCACACCACCCAATGTCTGGCTCGGATACAATTTGTAACAGCCCAAGTCCACCACTAGCAAATATTGTCTGCTTTGACCCATTACGTATCGTCATCAGCCTCACGGTTTTAAAACGTGTCTGCTAGGGAGAAGTTTCCACACTCTTATAAAGAATGCTTCGTTTCTCTCTCCAACCGATGTGGGATCTCACAAAATGAGAATCGAGTCTCGACTATGATGATTAACATAATCAAGGCAGCACATAACTTATTTGTTTTCTTATTGAAAAGATAAATTATAGCAAGATAAAGTTCTACAGTGTGACAACTGCACTCCGAACGCACCTGTACCGCCTTTATTGCGCCTGATTGCTCTAAGGGTGCTTTTCCACCGGAGAAGTCCGAATATGATGATTGAAGCAACACATAATACTCCAACCGTAACTCCAACGACGATGGCTACAGTTTTCGTTTTACCACTTTCATGGATTGAACAATATTTAACATCTGTTCAAAGGAATGAAAACACCATCACTCATGGAAACGATTCGAGTCCAACCGAAAACAACGATATCGGCTGTAAATGAGCTAAACTGAAGAGTAGAAATTTATAAATGACTGACCAGAATAAACAGAAATAGCTGATATAAGTGGACCATAACTTCCTCTTTGAGGAATCCTAGTCGTCCCTTTTCCAGCCCAATACAATCGGATCTCCAGGACATGATTAATTACACTAACGTTAGCAAACTCCCTTTCTGTTGGTTTTTGTGCTCCTCCAGCCTCCTCTTCAATATCAAAATTCTTCAATACCAACCTATCCTGTATAAGCCACAGTTCTGAGACCATCTGCAAATTCGAATATTGCTTACTCTTTTTTAAGTATCGCGACAAATACCTGAATGTAGATATCGAATTTCCGCCTTCCAAGACTTGTATATGTCTCATCATTTGTAAATTGTAACTCTGCAAAATGAAGCTTCACTAAGTAGTTTCCATTATCCAAGCAATGATGGAAATAAGTGAGCGAAATTGGACTTCGACGCGCTGTTGAGTATAGCTCAGACAAATTTGATGAAAGCAGCGATAAAGTGTAGCGCGTATTTTGGAAATCATCATCGTCCATGAAATCTCCAGTACTACTCAACCCCCAGTAGCTATCATGATCCGTATAGAGTTTTGCTGTCCCACCATCAACATTTGCGTCCCCGTTGTAGAGAACGCTTTTGTTGTTTACCTCCATAGTTAAGTCGTTTCCACCGGCATTGACGAACCAACATTTCGAATCTGTCATTATAAAAAAAAAGAAGAAGAGGGTGAGATAAACACAAGATCAAGAGCCAACATTTCTGTTTGTTTCCCCTTAAGATTTTAAAACGCATCTACTAGGGAGAGGTTTCCACACCCTTCGTTCCCTTTCCAACCAATATAGGATCTTACAATCCACCCCCCTTGGGGCCGGTGTCCTCGCTAGCACACCACCAGGTGAGATACCATTTGTAACAGCTCAAGTCCACTGCTAGTAGATATTGTCTCTTTGGGCTTTCCCTTCTAGGCTTCCCCTCAAGGTTTTAAAACGCCTCTACTAGGGACAGGTTTGCACACTCTTATAAGGAATGCTTCGTTCCCCTATCCAACTAGGAAACAATATGTATAACATTCCCGTTTCTCTATAGATAATAAAAAGGAGATCGCTTACATTTTGAACAGATGGAATCCTTCACGCAGGGGAGACTTTCCTGTCTGCAAGGACATGACCAAATCAACAATGAATATACATCAGATATCAGCAAAAAAACAACATAGTCAACAGTGAATTTTACTCTAATGATCATGTAGTCTGCAAGAGAACTTCATTTAAAAGGATAAAGTTAGAGCAACGTACAAGGGGATGCCGGTGGAAGAACTTCGAAACAAGTTCAGATTCATATTCCTGTCACAATATGGGAAAGATCAAACTTTTTTCAGTATCACACTGGAAAATATCTCAAAGAATATTTTTCAGAAGTATCTTACAAAGTCTTTCTACAAGCATGCTGCTCAGGGCCTTGCCATGTCAAGTTATTGTATGAAAGATCGCTGCACCAGAGCAGGTTATCATACTGGTTAGAATGAGATAGGCAATGACAGAGACCCACATATCCAGAGAAGGTAAAATTAAATAAAGAACCAAGAACATGTCAATCAAAGATTGAAAGTGAAACAAAAAGGATACTCATAAACTATCTTATCTACAAACATTGAAGGCTCTAAAATAATTCAATAGGAAAAGTTATTGACACTTTTATGAAGACAAAAATAAGCAAACCAACACCCGTTGAAGTTGTAACGCCCCCAAGCCCACCGCTAGCAGATATTGTCTTCTTTAGGCTTTCCTTTCAGGCTTCCCCTCAAGGATTTTAAAACACGTTTACTAGGGAGAGGTTTCCACACTCTTATAAAAAATGTTTCATTCCAATCTCCAACCGATGTGTGATCTCACAGTCCACCCCCCATTAGGACCCAGCGTCCTTGCTGGCATATTGTCCTCTTTCGGCTTTCCCTTTCGGGCTCCTCTCAAGGTTTTTAAAACGCGTCTGCTAGGGAGAGGTTTCCACACCCTTATAAAGAATGTTTTGTTCCCCTCTCCAACCGATGTGAAATCTCACATAAGTGTTTCTTGACATTGGTGGTTGAATAAACAAAAAAGCACCATTAGTAATGCAAAGTTACTAATCAAAAGAAGGTTTTGCCTAATCGAGTAACACTATCGTTTGCATACTTGGCCTCCAAATATCTAACGAGAGACAATAAACGAAAGGTCACAAAGAAAATAGACTTGATAGATCAATGACGTGTTCGAAGAAAGGGAAAAGTAGAGGCTTAAAACAAGATTAGTAAGCATCTTACACATTAGATCCATCCTTCAAGATTGACTCTGGTAGTTTCCCACTCAGCATATTGCCACTTAAGAAGCTAATAAAAGAGAAAACAAAATTAATAATCATTCATCAGGAGAGCTATACATATTAGAAGAACCAATTTTACAAGCATTTCAAAATTAATAGTTATTTGTGAAATGCCTGCCTATACTATTATCAAAACAGAGTACTTACAGAAATCTCATGCGCTCCATGTTTGTATCATCTGGAATTTCCCCAGTCAACTTGTTAAA
Organism: Cucurbita pepo subsp. pepo; assembly: GCF_002806865.2. NCBI lineage: Eukaryota > Viridiplantae > Streptophyta > Magnoliopsida > Cucurbitales > Cucurbitaceae > Cucurbita > Cucurbita pepo. The sequence continues at coordinate 2,801,526 of NC_036657.1, read as the reverse complement.
GCTGAGGTCCCTATCAGTCATGAGGGAAAAAACAACGAAATTGAATCTTTAAGTTACATAAAAACTACAGAAAAACAAAATAAAACCTTTGAATTTGTAGCAAGATCATAAAATCAGGAAACTAAGTATAAAAAACTTTCATACTTGTTCATTTTTTCTCAACAATGTCTTTATCATTTGAATACAGGTCTGCAAGAAACATTTTTTGGTCCCGAAACTTTTATGAAACTATGAAAGTAACAGCTAAGTCCAAGAACTTTAGTTTGTAACAATTTGGTCCCAATGGACTCATTTTTGTAAATAACTTGATCTCCATACTTTGAAATTTGTAACAATTTGATCCTACGGTGTTTATAGGTAGAAGCAGTGTTTATAAGCTTAATTTTCAAAAACCAAAATCCAACTAGCTATCAACAGGCCTTCGTCTTTGTAATTTATAAACACACTTGGTCCCTAATCAGTTTATCGACTGACACGTGTAAGAAATTTCATTGATTTTAACCTTATTTTTCATGATAGGAACTAAATCGTGACTAAGTTGTTAAAAGACTAAATTGTTAATGCCTTGAAAGTACACGTCTTACTTACAGCATTTGCAAGTCTGGTGCCATCCACACATATGAAGGAATCTCTCCAGCAATGTTACAATTTCTCAGGACCCTAAGAGAGATGAGCGAGTGAATTATTTTTTAATATTCTAATGGATGAAGCAGAGATGTTGCTGTAAAGACTTCAGATAGCAAAGATATTCGACATACAATCTAACCAAGCCCGTCATGTTTGTCAAGTCAGGAAAATTCTGCATTGGCCCATTGATATCACTGATCCTCCTGCATTAACAAAATCCAGAAAATTATGAGTTTTATCATTGATCTGATGATGAAAAAGTATGTAGAAACAAATTTGAGTATTACTCACAATTCTTTTAAGTTCCTTAAAAGTGATATTTTTGCAGGAATTGGCCCCTGAAGTCCACTTCCATGTAGTTCTCTTCAATAATTCAATTGTTAAATGGTATTAACAATTGATTAAGTAATTTAACATAGTTTTGTTACTCAAAAAATGAAAGAAATTTCGACATTGTCTAAACAAATGGCTTACAGTCTTTCGAGTAGCGTCCAACTCTGTATGAAGTCGGGTATGGTTCCATTGAGGTTGTTATCATTTATCCGGCTGCAGCATGCAAAGAATGTAATTTGGATGGAAGTGGATGAATGAATCAAAGTACTTCAAGAAAGATGAATGTAATAAAATCTTACAAATTTGTTAGGTTTTTCAATCCAGCAAACGTTGTTGGCAACGTGCCAGCCAATTGATTAGATGATAGCATCCTGCATATATGGTGTTAAATCAATAAACTATCAAGTTCATACGTAACAGTCCAAGCCCATCGCAAGCTAATATTGTTCTCTTTGGGCTTTCCCTTCCAGACTTCCCCTCAAGGTTTTAAAACGCGTCTTAGGGAGAGGTTTCCACACCCTTATAAGAAATCCTTCATTCCCCTCTCCAACCGATGTGAGATCTCACAATCCACCCCTCTTGGGAGCCAACGTCCTCGCTGGCATACCGCCTAGTGTCTAGCTCTAATACCATTTGTAACAGCTCAAGCCCACTGCTAGCAGATATTATCCTCTTTGGGCTTTCCCTTTCGGACTTCCCTTCAAGGTTTTATAACGCGTCTGTTAGGGAGAGGTTTCCACACCCTTATAAGGAATGTTTCGTTCCTGTGAGATCCCACATCGGTTGGAGAGGAGAACGAAGCATTCCTTATAAGAGTGTGAAAACCTCTCCCTAATAGACACGTTTTAAAACTGTGAGGCTGACAGTGATACGTAACAGGCCAAAGCAGACAATATCAGCTAGTGGTGGGTTTAGACCGTTACAGTTCCCCTCTCCAACCGGGGATCTCACATCATACCACAAAATAAAAAAATAAAAATTTAACCGTAGGAAGAAAATCAGTATGTTAAAGGAAGTTAATAACTTCTTACAAGCTTTGCAGGTTGCTCAACTTCCCAAGCTGTGATGGAATTGCACCACTAAATTGGTTTGCTTCAAGGTTCCTGATTTTAGCATACATATAAATGAGACATGGGCACACACCTTCATACTATTCATAACCAAAGCACACACCCTGAGAATAAAATAAATAAACTATGTCATAACTTACAGTTCTATTAGAGTAGTAATATTCCCCAATTCTGCTGGTATTTCCCCTGATAACCGGTTTACAAGAAGAGAGCTGCAAGATATTCACTAAATAGTTTATTAGAGGAATAAATAAGGACATCAACAACAACAATGACAAGATCTTACATTGACGTCAACCGCGTTGAAGCCCACTCCCGAGGTATATTACCATGAAGGTAGTTGTAAGCTAAATCACTACATCAGGTCAAAAAAATGGTTAAGTTTTTCCTAAGGAAAAATGTGCACATAGAACTTAAAGATACAACACAACTGCACTTACACTTCTTTCAGGAAAGGAAGTTTGACTATTTCACGTGGGAGAACACCGGGCAGATTGTGTTGTTTGAATTCTCTGTATGAAAAAAGAACTACAATTTTAGAACGAAGAACAAGACAAGTGTTGGTAGGAAAAGAATTTGATGAACAATATAATGCTGGCCAGCATTAATGTGAGATCCGTTTGGAGAGGCGAATGAAACATTCTTTATAAGGGTGTGGAAACCTCTCCCTAGCAGACGTGTTTTAAAAACCTCGAGGAGAAGCCCGAAAGGGAAAGCGCAAAGAGGACAATATCTGCTAGCGGTGGGTTTGGACTGTTACAAATGGTATCAGAGCCAGACACCAAGGGATGTACTAGCGAGGAGGCTGAACCTCGAACGGAGGTGGACTGAGGACGTTGGGCTCCGAAAAGGGGTGGACTATGAGATCCCACATCGGTGACTGAACCCCGAAGGGGGGTGGACACCAGACGTTGTGTCTCTCCCTACTAGACGCGTTCTAAAAACCTTGAAGGAAAGCTCAAAGAGGACAATATCTACTAACGGTGGGCTTAGGCCATTACAATTAATGATTTACTTCACGCTTCATGAGCAAGTCACAATTTCTTTCAAAGATAATAATAACAATGTTTAGGGTGTTTCATTCACAAAATGTGCAAAAAAAGTGAACCTAAGTACAAATATGTAACTGGTGTCCACTTTCACGGTGAACTATCGTCCTTCCGGTATAGATTCACTCGGCTAGACCCTTGTCTTCATGATTAAATTCTCAATGATAAACTTCAATTATGTTGCAATTTATTTCAATGAGATATAAATAAGTATAAGAAACTCCATTTTGGATATGCAGAGCTATGATATTGTCATTGATTCTAGAAGTTTAAGTGGGACAAAGCAGCATATCAAGCCAGCAATCAATATCAAGAAATAAGATAAGAGGATTATACATCCTTACGACATGACAAATTGTGCTGTTCTCGACGTTGCAATCACAACCAATTTTACCCTCAGATCCCCTGGGAGGCTTTTCTGTGATCCCGAACATTTCAACGACACAGGAATCACTATTGAATTTCCAATAAACTGCACCTAGTGTTCTCGTAATTTGCTGTAGTGCATCAACTATACAAAATCAAAAGCCATAAGGTTAGAGATTAGCCATAAACAATCATAATTATCAGGCAACATCCAGAACATATAATGGTTTGGTTTAGAACATATCATGTAAGGTTCTCCCTTCATTATGTCTTTTCTTGAGTTGATTCCTTCGAAGTCTTTTATTTGTCCAAGGAACTAAGAAATCCACATGTGTGCATTCCCATCAGAATTCTTCAGTTTCATCACTATGTGTTTCTAAGATAAAATAATAAATTATCTGACCTTTTCATGCATATACTACCTACACGATATACCACCGCTAGCAGCTATTGTCCTCTTTGGGTTTTCCCTTTCGGGCTTCTCCTCAAGGTTTTTAAAACACGTTTGATGGGGAAAGGTTTCCACACCCTTATAAAGAATGCTTCATTCTCCTCCCCAACTGATGTGGGATCTCACAATCCACCTTCCTTCGGGGACCAGCATCCTCGCTGGCACTCTTTCCCTTCTCCAATCGATGTGGGACCCCCAATCCACTCCCCTTTAGGGCCAACATCCTTGCTAGCACACCGCCTCATGTCCACTCCCCTTCGAGGCTCAGTCTCCTCGCTGGCACATCACCCAATGTCTGGCTCTGATATCACTTGTAAAGGCCCAAGCCCACCGCTAGTAGATATTGTCCTCTTTGAGCTTTCCCTTTCAAGCTTTCCCTCAAGGTTTTTAAAACACGTCTGCTAGTGAGAGGTTTCCACGCCCTTATAAAGAGTGTTTCGTTCTCCTCCCAACTGATGTGGGATCTCAAAAATGGCACCCCCTAATGAACAAGTGCTCGTCATTCCCTTATTAAGAAACCAGCCAAGCCTGTCACTGAACTCTTTAACAATTCAGAATTTGCAGCAATGGCTAACACTTCCAACTGAACAATTCTTAGGAGCTAACATCAACGCAAAAGAGGTGAAAATGCTCCTGGAAATAAACAACCAAAATCTAAACTACTGGCATACAAACATTTTTCCTCAATGCTCATACGCATTATCATTACTGCATAGCCTCAAACTACCATTTCCCTCAAGTAAAACCTCCTGGCAGCCCAATTGTAAGAAATACTTGTGGTGGTTGAATAATGCATCAAACAAAAGAAAAAATAAGATCATGGGAATCTCTCTTTTCCTCTAAAGAAATATTATGGCAATCTTTCTATTAGAAAGACGAATCTAATTACTTAAATCTTAGTTTTACGCAGTCTAAACTGTTCAGACAACAAAAGATTACACAGATAATGCAATCTTTCATACTGTTGAGCTGCAAAAATTTTATACTCAAGAAAGTCGTGTAGCAAATCTTCAAACAATCCATGGATTAAATATAATAAGAAGTAGAAAAATGATATCAAATAGATCCTCACACAGCAGAAGCTCAAAACACCAGATACTTGAGCCATTTAGCGAAAGGGGGAAAAAAAAGACATACCCTCTTCTTGTGGGAGCTTGGAATCTACAAATCTGAAGAAAATGAAGCAATCCACCGCAAGAACAATGAAAACGAAGAAGCTTTTGGGCACCATCATGAACGAACTGTTCGCCCACCCAAGAGATTAAGCTAAAACCATCATGAACTGATAGCTCAAAGTAAACACAGCCCCAACACCAGACCCCATATGAAGATTAAACAAAAGAAAAAGTAAAGAGTGATTTAATTAGAATATTGGAGGCAAGCCAATCCAAATAAGAAACCTCAAAACCCCTCGTTTTAAGTTGATTTAATATTCCTTAAAGATGGGCTTTTTGCTTTATCTCTAAGACCAACCTTCTTCAAAAGTTCATGGTGGCAGTATAAACTATACACATTATTATTACCTTATTGTCTCTTTCCCCCACTGCCTGACTCATCTTGCCTCGTCTGTATTTCATAAGGAACCAATTTTTCATTTTTTTAGCACATGGAAAATGCTTATGCAATTTTATAATCTTTTTATTTGGACATTTCAATTCCCCCAAGTTCAATGAATTCAATGTTTTTACTTTTTCACACCTGGATTCATTATACGATCTTTGTCGAGTAAGTAAAATTAAGAATGACTTCTAAGAGTGATAATCTAAATTAACTTCGTTTATCGTTTATCATAAACGTATAAAATTTAAAATTTGTGAATTTTCATTTAATTTAATTAAAAATCAATTTTATTTTTGGATGTTTTATAAAATTTATGTATGTAAATAAAGAAAGACAATTAAATATTTATATTTTAAATGTTTAGATAGGAGCGAAATACTTTTCAATATATATATTATAGACAAGGAAAATGATATTTAACAAATTAATAATTTTATACCATTCATTTATTTATTTATTTATATTAAATAAATTATTAATATTATAATTGTTAATTTAAGAGGAATATTTAGGTAGATTTGAATTTTCAAAACAAGAGACGACTGCCGTACGGGCCCAACTCATAAATGCTTATCTACTTTTTAAATTATTGAAATTTAAGAATGGGGCCCACACTTTATAGTCGCCATTTTGTGTTGACTATTGTCCTTCCAAATAATGTTTTTTTCTTTTTTCTTTTTTTTTTACCCTTAAAAAAAATTAAATATATTTTGTAGATAATATATAAAAATATAGGATTTGTTGTTAATGATGTGATTTTACCTTTTGTTTTTTTATTGATAAATTGATTTTTTTTTATATATATTTTTGGATACGTAAGTCAATTTTGTTATAGATTTTAAATAGATTAAAGTTTTTGACATATAAATAGAAGAGATGTTGACGTGACTGTGATAACGTAGCATTTTTTTTATAATAAAAATAACGGTGATGTGCTTGTATATATATCTTTTTTAATATTCTACCTTTCCTTCCTCCAAGAACTTCAATCTCTTTTTATATCTCATTATCGTCAAAAGCATTGTTTAGATCTATCATGTGCGATGGTCGCTCGATAGAAAAATGTAGGTTCGAATTAGTAGACAAGACGTAGGTTATCATCACAAAAGTCAATTGGTCAATTCTACGTCTAGAAATTCTATAATAGTTCTAACTTTTTTTTTTTTTATTTCTTGAAATCTTTAGTTCGAAAATATTTTAATAATAAAATTTAACTATTTTTCATATTTTCATATAAAATAATGTTTAATGTTAAAACTTTTAACTTAATGATTTTAGGTTTAGGTTGATTTAAAAGTTTATGTCAAATAAGTTTGAGAAATTTTAAATTTATATCTAAAGGTTCATAAATTATAAAATATATATATATATATATATATATATATATATATATATATATATATA